>NC_053027.1:255897984-256171705 GCF_003073215.2 Triticum urartu | reverse complement strand
CCCATTTAGCATGTCTACGGTTCAGTTTTGCTTGACTTTTAATGTGTTTCAAAGATTCATGATCAGAATGTATAACAAATTCCTTGGGCCATAAATAATGTTGCCATGTTTCTAAGGTCCGAACAAGAGCATATAATTCTTTATCATAAGTAGAATAGTCCAGACTAGGCCCACTCAATTTTTCAGAAAAGTATGCAACAGGTTTTCCATCTTGTAATAACACACCTCCTAATCCAATTCCACTAGCATCACATTCAAGCTCAGAAGTCTTACTAAAATCAGAAAGTTGGAGTAACGGAGCATGTGTCAACTTATCTTTCAATACCGTGAAGGCTTCTTCCCGTGCGGTACCCCAAACAAAAGGCACATCCTTCTTTGTAAGCTCGTTGAGTGGTGCACCAATGGTTCTGAAATCTCTCACAAAACGCCTATAGAAACCAGCGATGCCAAGGAAACTCCTCACTTGTGTGACCGTTTTGGGCCGCGACCAACTCTCAACAGCTTCAATCTTGGCTTTATCAACTTCAATTCCCTGTGGAGTAACAACATAGCCAAGAAAATATACTCAGTCGATGCAAAAGATTCACTTTCCAAGGTTACCAAACAAACGTGCATCACGTAGAGCAATAAAAACAGCACGTAAATGTTTCAAATGTTCCTCCAAAGATTTGCTATAAATCAATATGTCATCAAAGTAAACTACCACAAATCATCCAATGAAAGCACGTAAAACTTCGTTCATTAATCTCATGAAAGTACTAGGTGCATTAGTTAACCCAAAAGGCATGACTAACCACTCATATAATCCAAACTTAGTTTTAAGTGATGTTTTCCATTCATCTCCCAATTTCATGCGAATTTGATGGTATCCACTACGCAAATCAACTTTGGAGAATATTGTAGAGCCACCCAATTGATCAAGCATATCATCTAGCCTAGGACTAGGATGTCGATAATGAATAGTAATAATATTAATGCCTCTACAATCAACGCACATATGCGACATACCATCCTTTTTCGGCACAAAATTGATAGGAACAGCACAAGGACTAAGGGATTCACATATATAACCTTTGTCGAGCAGTTCTTGTACTTGACGCATAATCTCCTTCGTCTCCTCTAGATTGGTACGGTATGGGGCACGGTTGGGTAATGATGCACCGGGAATTAAGTCAATTTGATGCTCAATCCCTCGAATATGTGGTAATCACGGTGGCACGTCTTGTGGAAAGACGTCAGCGAACTCCTGCAAAATGTTAGTGACAGCAGGAGGCAAAGAGGAAGGCACGTCCTCAAATGAAAATAATGCCTCTTTGCACACAAAAGCATAGCAAACAGATTTGCTAAAATCTAGATCATCAATATCAGATTTGGTGGCAAGTAAACATGCACTTTTCAATTTCAGAAGCAATACTAGATGGTTTATTATTAGGCTTCATTTGTTGCTCAAATTCTTTTACCACAATCTGATTTTCACTCTTATTTTTCTCCCGTTTTGCTTTATTAGCTCTATTAATATCATCTTTCAAAATGGAATCAGGAGTCATAGGAAGCAAAGTAATATTTTTATCCTTATGAACAAGAGTATACTAATTGTTTCTACCATGGTGTACAGATCTTTTATCAAATTGCCATGGTCTACCAAGTAATAAGGAACATGCTTGCATCGGTACCACATCACAATCAACATAATCAACATATGTAGAGATACTAAAATGCACACGAACAGTATGTGTTACCTTAACCTTGCCACTGTTGTTGAACCATTGGATGTAGTAAGGATGTGGATGTGGTCTTGTGATGAGAGATAGCTTCTCCACCATCTCCATGCTAGCCAAGTTATTGCAGCTCCCTCCATCTATGATGACGCGAACCAAACGCTCCTTCACAACTCCCTTTGTATGGAACAAATTATGCCTCTGATTTTGCTCAGTTTGTGTAACCTGCACACTCAAAACACGTTGTGCAACTAAATATTCATACATGTCAGCATCTTCAGCAGCCATGTATTGCGTCTCATGATCAGAATCATCTCCACCGTATTCTTCAGGTGTAATAAGAGCCAAGGTCTCCTCATCATAGTCACTAGCGGACTCATACCCACCATCCTCAGTAACAATCATCACACACTGAGATTTGCATTCTCTCGCAAAATGTCCTCTTCCCTTACTATGACGACAAATAATATCACTTGTGTGCCCTGTTGATGCCATGGAAGAAGAAGAACTCTGTGCAGGCCTAGCAGGTGTGCTCCTGGCAGATAGTGGTGGTTGTGCCTGCTTTCTTGTATCACGGCTGGAGGTGGCACCTGATGGAGGTGATGGTGCAGTGGAAGTCGAGGATGCACGTGGTGTCCATGATGAAGATCGACCTGCAGAAAAGTTAGTTCGCGCCAATGCCTGTCGATCCTGCACTTCATGTTCAGCTTTGAAAGCAAGATGGAATAAACGAGTGATATTTGTATACTCCTTATACTCTAGAATGGTCTGAATCTCTCTATTTAATCCACCCATAAAACGTGCAAGCATAGCTTCATTATCCTCAGCAATACCACATCTAATCATGACAGTTTGTAATTCCTGATAATATTCTTCTACAGAATTTTTTCCTTGTCTTAAGCGCTGCAATTTTTTGAAGTAATTTGCATTGATAATAAGGTGGAACCCAACGAGTATGCATAGCAGCTTTCAAAGCAGCCCAAGTAGCTGTAATGGGATATAATCTACAATGTTCAGACCACCAAACACATGCAAAACTAGTGAAAGCACAAACAGCAGCAGGAACACATCTCTCCTCAGGATATTGTAAACATGTAAAATGTTGTTCAGTTTCTAACTCCCAAGTAAGATATATCAGGAACATATCTACCCTCAAATGGTGGAATATTCAATTTCAGTTTAGGAAGATGGTCATGATCTCGTACCTCAAGTAGTGGTGCAGCCCTACCGTTGCGATGATATGCATGAGGACGACCTGGTGGTGGTGGTGCTGGTGGTTGCCCTTTGTTCTGATTTTGATCAACCTCATCCTCGTAATGGTCCTCCACCTCTGCAGTAGCAGCAGGAGCTACAGAAGCACCAACAGTAGGTACAGCAACACCAGAAGTTTGACCAGGCTCAATGGGAACGCGCTGTGCTCGTCCCACTTGATTTGGAAGACGATGTTGTTGTTGTTGTTGTAGAGGTGTGACAGGTGCAGCGGGCGGTGGAAGACGCGCGAGCAATTCATTAAACTTGTTATCGAGCTTTGTTTCGAACGCCTTCTCAATGCCATCTATCTTCTCCATGGCCTCTTCAAATCTATTTAGCACATCTTCCACCTGTCCACTCATCATTTTTTGGAACTTATCATGTAACTCTTTGTTTGTCATGTTCTCCTAGTCAGTCTCGTCGGCTTGTGATCCTGCCATGGTTAGCAGCAATAGAAACACACAATAATATAATCCTACAGACTACTAGGAAGTGGTGGTGATGGTGTGGTGGACAGTCACAAATCCGTCAAGCGAATCTTAAATTCTTACCAGTTCTTACCAAGCAGCAGGTGGTGATCAGCAACCGTTGTAGTCAAAACTCTCAAAGCTTGATAGAGCGATTACCAGCGAGAGTCAAATGCACAACGTAGATGTATGTGGAACTAGGAAGGCTTATAATGGTAGCAAAAAGGGTCAACAATAATCAATTCAGGTATGCAAAGTTGAATAAACGCTCAACGACGATACTGTGCTGGTCCTAGGCTAGACCATACTAGAGACGCGAGCCTAGAACACTAACAAAATCACGGCGCTGCACGTAAACAAGGGTGGTGCACACTCTGAAAAAAATTCCTTTTTGCACTTTTTTTCTCTTTTTTTGCTCCGCAACAATTTTTTTCGAAAAAGTCTACAAATGTCCTAAAAACTGCCTAGCCAGAATTTTCCAGACTTAGTTTTTTTTAAACTAGAACTATTTTTCTTCGGCGGATGGCCCGGAAGTTGGGGAGTCCTACTCTTTCAAGACTCGGAGTATCGCGTGATCTAGAAATCGAAGGCAAAGTAACAATTACTGTACTCGGACTAGGACTGGTGGCGGAGATGAATCTCGTGGAATCTCGGACTGGTGGCGGAGATGAATCTGGTGGAACTCAGACTGGTGGCGGAGATGAATCTGACGGGTATATGTTGCAGGTGGACTCGGATTGGCGTGATGGCGACTGATATTTGGTGGCGTATATGGACTTGGATTGGCGGTGAGTATGTGGTGGTGGTATATGGCAGCAGCGATGAAGTTGGTGTGGTGGTGGTATATGGCAGCAGCGATGATGATGATGCGGTGGTGATATATGGCAGCAGCGACGTGACAACCTGTGAACAGAACTCGAAACTCTAAAGGACGAGACGCTAAGACCAGCAACTTGACACGACGGTGCGCCCGCAAATTCAACAAAGCAAATACAAAAAAGATTATGCAAAGGCTCAGATTGGTTCGGATAGAATGAACTAACCCTAAATTTTTTTTGGCTTCTTCATGGACTATAGGTATAAGAACAGACTCGATCTAAACTACAAAAAGCTATAAAATCTCATCGAGCAACCTGGAAATCTGATACCACTTGATAGAGGCAAAGGTGTCCCGTGTTTCGATGGGATGGTGGCTATCGTTTTGGAGGAAGTCGACTTTGACGATCCGACTACGAATGTGCGAGGACGTTGCGCCTTAGCAATCGCTAAACCAACTCCGAGAGGTTATTGACCACGCCAGAGCATGATCAACCTGACCACGAAGGTCTATTTCCTACAGGCAAACGAAGAACAAGCAAGAAACTAAGATTGCAATTTGGATATTGCGAATATAAGAGGAAAGCTTTATTGATCAAAGATGGGGTTCTGTGACGCCTTTGTCTGGTCGTTGAACACAAATGAAGTACGCGAAGTTGCAGCTATGGCGAACTTTAATCTAAACAAATCCCAAAGTCTAAACGATGCCCTAAGGGCTGTATATATGGAGGAAGAGGGGGTAATTTCATGGCCCTTGGAGGAGGCGTCCGAAACGAACCCTAACTCTTGTTTCCCCACACATACGGACTCTAAAAATAGCCTATACTTAAGTATTTCGAAAATACATGGGGCCGGCCCAATAATAAGGTGACGCAGCACCTAGAATAGCCTCTGGACAAAATTTATGAAGTGGCATCTTGTATATTTCGTCAAAGGCTGCATGCACTCCTTATGGTGGCTTCAAAGTCCTGAAATCATCACTTGTAACTCTGTTCTTGATCCCCTTGCGCATGCCATCATCTCCATGCTTGAACTTGCTCCAAGGTTCATCTTTCTTGTCCAAGCTAGGCCCTTCATTTGTAAGCAAAACAAATGTATCCAATTTAGGCTGCATCATATTCTCATGAACATTAGAATCGTTACCAAGAAACAAAAGTACCTGATAATTAAATTGGCGTGCGCGAGCTCTAGTAATTGGTCCAGTATGTATAGTAGCAGGGGCTGTGGGTGTAACAATGGTATTGATGTCCTCATCAACCCACAACTAAAATTGGAAAAAGGTTAGATTTTTATTTGGTCAAGTAGTCTAATCACCCCTCCCTCTAGACCTACTTTCAATCCTACATATTGTGATACACACCTTTTCACAATGTGCTCGGCTATTGGCCAGGGGCTCAGATATAATCTCGCACCTAATTTAAAGTCTAAATATTATATTTTGTGTCTTGGATGTTGCACTATATGAATCAGTTTTGGACCATGATTTTGGTCAATAGTTGGGTTGCCCGACTCCTGTGCTTACCTCTTATGTTTTTGCTTTGTTCGGCTAAGAGTATAAAGGGATAATCACTACGAGAGCACTTCCAGCTCAAATGGTAAAGTGCCTCAGTAGAGAAAGCAGAAACCGGGCTGTCTTGGTGAGTGTAAACTAGTCACGCCCAATGACTGTGTCAAACTAAGGATAGTTGAAGGCCATTCGTGTTAAACAAGGGGCTTTTGGTAGAACAAGCTGAAGTGGTTAATGGTTTAAACCTCGACAAAGGCCAGACACTTTACAGATCGGGGGATAGTTACTTGCCACCACCGTGAAGCTCCTATAACCAAGTGAAAGTCATAAAACCATTATAGTTTGATTGCCTAGTTTCTACAAGCATGAACCACCTTCGGGTACCGAGACGTCGGCTAAGGGTTAAAATTTCTATAGAAACACCCGTTGTATCCTGTGCAAGGTCGTGGAAGCCGATGATTGGTAACTTTCAGTGTTAAATAGTCACACAGGAGTCAAAATTAAACACATCAGAAAATAAGGACAAATTCATTCAACTTAAACAAGAAGATTGTCCTTTTTTACAGCATTCATACTTCGGCATTCCGCAACACAAGATAAAAGTACACGGTGTCCTTACTACACTGCGGCCAGGTGATCTGACACCCTCCATCACCTTGGCCAGATACTGCTCTGGCGTCGTGTTCTACTTAGCAGGTTGTCCCGAAGGCACCACTGCCATGTCAATGCAAAGATAGTGCATCTTTATGCAGGCATACGCCCGCAGGACGCCTTCCAAGCAGGCAGACCGCTTCCAATGCTGAACCTAGGAGTCTACATCTTGGAGACGAGCCACCAAGCTGAAGAAGCCGGTCGGCAGCGGCTCCACTAGCAAAAGGTTTATGCAAAGGTCCTCCATGGTCTACCTCGCCATGTGGTTGGGATCCATCAGCTGCTGCATCTGATTCTTGAGCAGCAGTGGATGTGATGGTGCCTCGAAATGCTGCCAAAATGCCTTCTCCATGGCGTGACCCTCCAGGTGCTGAAGTAGCAGCCAGTGCCGGACACACTGCTCGGTAGGTCTGCGAAGGCGCCTGAGGATCGATAGAGCTAACTAAGCTGGACGAACCTGTTACGGCCAAAAGTGCATTGAAGCAGATAAGGCTTACCGGCGGCGATTTGCTTCACTTGTTGAAGCTCCTCGCGATCAGCTCGGGCCTGTGTTTGAGCCTCGGCACATGCCGAGCACAACTTCTAGAGCTCGGTGGCCTTTTTCTTCTGATCCTCCTAAAAGGTGTTGCGCTCCATGTACAATCCCTTCAGGATTTCCTCAACCTCGAGGACCCGAGTCTGGTCCTTGCCACGGGCCACCTTCTCCCCGGCCAGCTCCTTGCTGACCTTCGCCGTTGTAGCCTTTTGCTGGTCGGCTTCTTGCCGAGCTTTTTTAAGGTCGGCCTTCAGGGCCTCAAGCTCTGTAGTCGCACCTGACATCAAATAGCTCGACGTTAAAAATAAAGCTAAAATAAATGCAAAACAAAATCATTTAGGCATCAGCGTTTTTGCTTACCTTGAGCCCTATCTATTTTTGCATCAGATCAAGGTCCTCCTTGGACCGCTTCAGCTTGCAATTCATCTCTGCTAACTCCTTGGAGTTACAGCTTGAAGCCGAAGTCCAGGACCTCACAAATAATTGGGAATTAGTGTCCCAATATCAATTTCGATCCTCTATTCATTTCTTTCATATCCAAATAGAGTCTCGGGGGAAACTACATATTCGGTTTCTGTAACATCCCAAATTTTTAATTTGGAATGTTATACATAGGTCATTCATGCATATCATATTTTACTGCATTTTTGCTTGGGAAATGCTTGCGGCCGGACGACCGGCTAACGACTCAGCCGGTCGCACGCGCGCCGTCTGATTGTTTTTCATCGTGTGACTCACACCCCATGCTGACTTATGCTCACGCACGCCAGCACCTTATCCACTCATGCGAACCTTCTCAGCGCTTCCCAACCATTCTTTCTTTCCCGAGCATCCATATCATCCTCAAATCGCATCTCCGGTAGCAGCACCGGCGAGGGCCACCACCTCCGCGCGCCCCGCACACTCGAAGCTTCTCAATCGCTTCCCATCCATTTTATGCCGCCGTTGGCTTTCTCCGGCGAACTCATCCCCTTCTCTCCTTACAAGTCGTGCCCAACCCAGTATTCCAGTCCTCCGTGTCAGCAGTGGAGGGGGTTGGTTGCCCAACGCGACTGGAGACAGGGGCTGTGCATGCACGGGATGGGCGGCAAGCTCTCCGGTGAGTTTTTTTTGCTGGAACCAGAATTCTTTGTTGCTGGAAAAGGTTGTCTTTTTTGCTACAATCAAGTTTTCTAGTGTAGTTTGCTGTTTCTGGGATTTTTGTTGGAACGGCAATAATTTGTAGCCGGGACCGATTGTTTTCTTTGCTGCAATTGATTTTTTGTTTGGAGTTTGCTGTTAGTGGGATTTTTGCTGGAACCGGAGTAAAGTGTTGCTGGAACCGGCTGTTTGTTTTGCTATAATCAAATTTGTTGGAGTTTGATGTTTGTGGTATTTTGCTGGAACCATAATAATTTTTTGCTGGAACTGGCTTTTTGTTTTGCTACAATCGAATTGGTTGGAGATTTGTTATTTCTGGTATTTTTGATGGAACCAGTGTTCTTTTTGGTTGGAACCGGCAATTTTTTTGCTTCAACTGACCACCGTAGCTTTTTTGTTTTGCTGAGATTTTTTGCTGGAAGCCGGCAGTGCTAGGTGACGAGGCGGCGAGCCGGAGCCGAGGACGCAAGGATGTTGCAACCATGGCGACCACGCGCTGGAACCGGCTGGCGTCAAAGCTGCATCCATGGTGACCAAACGCTTGGACCCAATGGCGGTCGTGCTGCAATCCCTGCGACCACGAGTAGGGGACTTCGCTGGTGCTCGTCGTCCACGGCCCTGGCCCCAGCCCCGACGGCAAGGCAAAGACTAGTTTTGAGATTTGAAAGCGGCGAGCCGGGGACGGCACTGGTCTCTCTCCCCTTTCTTTTTCTCCTCTGCTTTTGTTTTCTTGTTGTGAGGTGGTTGAAAAAACTGCATCGTAAGGTTTAAAAAGTCTAATCGTCTGGTGGTGCGTCGACCGGCCAAATTTGGGCCGGCGCGCCGGCGCCTATCATCGCCCTTTTTTGCTTTGCGATCCTCGAAATTCTAAGCAACTCAAGGACCCACCACTGAAAGTTGGGGATTTCACGTTTTTCATATTTGAATTTTATCAAATATCGAAACAAGGATCACTTTCATTTTAATTATTTTTCTCCCGAAAATATTTCATATTAAAAATATATGAGAGGAGATAATATGACTTCTCCAAAATAAAGGGAATATTGGAGGAAAAATATTAAATCCAATAAATGATCCTTTTGGACTTTTATTTCTATTTTATTTGAATTAGGAAAAATATGCATTTTTCAAAATTACATTAGAGACCGAAATAAATGTTCACTTTGTCTGCAATATTATTAGAGGACCATGAAAATTTAATTCAGGATTTTTGGACTCCGTTTAGTATTTCTTTTATTTGTTTTTCCGCGTCAGGATTATTTAAAAAAAAAGTGCAACGACCTAATCGGGTCGTGCCCGAGCCGGACTCGTCCGAGCTCAGGCTTTATAAGCCCAAGCCCGAGGCGCCCCGAGGCCCAGCCATCGCCGCCCCAAACCCTAACCCTAGCGCCGCCGCCCAAAACCCAAACCCTAGCGCCGCCAGCCCGCCACCGCGCACGCCGCCCGCCGCCTCACCGGAGTTCGCGCCGCCGGTTTTCGTCGGTTTTGTTTTTGGTAAAAACCCTAGATCGGTTTTATTTTTTTAGATTGGTTTTTGTTCGGTTTAGTTAAATAGCGGACGTTCGTCCGTACGTTCGTTTTAACGAACGTTGTTCGTCATTTAGCCACAGACAGCGAATGTTCGTCTCATTTTATTTTCCAAGGTTTTTCCGCGATTATTTTCGATCATGATTTCTGCCGTAATCTTTGTTTTAGTTTATCTTTTCGCTTATTTATCCAAATCAGGTGAAACAAGCGCCTAGATCTTCGTCTCGAAGCCCTCTTTCTGTTTAACCAACTTGAACAAGATTTTGGTACTATAAAATTTGACTTTAGTCCAGATTAGTAAACGGATCTTGTTTCTTTCATAGTTTGAGTTTTGTTGCTCCGTTTGATTTGATTCTTTTTGCAAATCAAATCTCTTCAGTTGATTTTTCAGTGCATATTTGCTTGAGTGCTTATGTATGCTATTGTTTGTTTGCGTTAGAACTCCTGGAGTGTGAAGCGTGCTACTACGAGTCTTTAGGATTTGTAGATCGTCAGCAAGGCAAGTAACACTTTGATCATACCCCTTTATTACCCAGTTTTATGCATTAGTTTCAATCCTCACACATTGCATGAGTAGGATCTCTTAACATGTGGGTTTTGGGATGTAGTTGATGAGGTAGAACCTATTACCTGTTTTGTTATCAAACCCTTGGGAGTTACTTCTACGTTATTCTTATATTGCCATGCTATGCTCGTAGACGTGGATTGGGTTTGAGTGTATCCATGACAGATGTGAGTTGTTAATTAATGGTTCAACTTAAGGTGGCAACTTTTATACACATCTGGGTGGATTGCTTGTGGGCACCTGGAGAATCCAGTGTTGTCCAAGGATATCCCGGAGTACCCGTGTGATCATCCTACGGTCCGCCACCCAGGCTCAAAAGGATCATAAGATTATTCATGCTAGAAACTTCCGTGTGCAGCCACAAGCCATTATGGGCTTTGGCATAGTTGAGTATGTTGCGTGACCTCTTTCAGTGGTGGGCTAGCAGGTGTAGGGGAAAGTAGGTGTAACTGTCCACCCAGAGTAAAGAGTTAATGCTTCTGAAGGACTGTGTCTCGGTCATCCGTTTCTCGAACACCTTGTAGTGCGAGAAATCCAATGAAGGAGATCGAGTCTTGTGGGGAAAAGTGCGCAAACCTCTGCAGGGTGTACAAACTAATCATGGTTAGCCGTGTCCCCGGTTATGGACATCTTGAGTATCTGGTACCTGAATTATTGATTTGATCTCATCAATCTAAATTAATATGTTGGGATGTTAATGACTACTTTAATTGGGATTGAGTTGGAGGAACCTTCTCAATGATGTTTCAACTACCATAATAGTTCAATAAAATATATTCCTTTGTTGTAAGAAAAAATGGCTTTTCGCAAAATATTTTAACCATGGAGCCTCCACCAACCATATATGCGTGTAGTGATAGCATTTATCTATCCATTGCTCTACTGTGTTATATTGCCAGCATATTCCATGTGCTGACCCGTTTCGGGCTGCAACATATCATGTTGCAGACTTTTCAGATGAAGAGTAAGGTGCGCTAGGTCGTTTGTCGTGCACTCAGCTATGCCGTTGGAGTTGATGGACTCACTTTATCTTCCAAGCCTTCCGCTGTTATCTTATTTAGATGGCCTTAAGACATATTTATTGTAATAAGTTCTCTTTTGAGACATTCGATGTAATAAGTGTGTGATTGCTACTCTATTATAAATCCATTCAAGTATTGTGTGTGTCAGCATTACCGATCCAGGGATGACACTGAACACAGAGATTTGACTGTCTGAGGTCGGATCGCTACAGTTTCGTATATGTGCAAATTGACCCCCAAGTTAGTTTTTAAACCAACTTAGGGCTCATGGGCTACTACTTGTTACGCTCTTATGAGTATTAACTGCAGTTTCATAGTCTTTGGACAATTCATCTTCAGTCATATCCGAAGAGGGCTACTGGATTAAGCAAGATCAGGCTAAGACGCGAATAGTAAAGAAAGGAGGTAAGCAAGGATGTGTTAAAACATACCTTGAAGCCTCTGAAGAGGCCCTTGAAGGCCTCATGCATTCTAGCTTCTATGGACCAGAAGCCGCTCAACGTCATGTCGATGAGGGCACGATGCTCTTCTGCGATGGAGGAGCCCGTTAAGGCCGCCCCCATCTCCTCTGGACACCCCTTTTAGACCTTCCCTAAGGCAGGAGGGGTGGGCGGAACCACCTCCGGTCCCCCCACCATAATTGTGGGGATGGAAGCCTTCGGTTGCGGTGGCGGCGTCGGAGTCGCTTGGGCCACGGACTCTGTTTGAACCAGCCCTCCTTAGAAAAAAAAGGGACTCCTTACCCTTGGCCCTAGATGGCCGAGGTCTTAACCTCGACTGAAGGAGCTTTGATACCGGCCCCCGTGTTGTTGACAAACGAGGCCGGGCGTGATTTCTCTTCCTCCAGTTCGTCACGGGCGGGGGAAATTATGACGTTTTTGGTGGTTCCGCTTTCCACCATGAGAGGTGGGGGGGCCCTCATCCGAGACCTTGTTAGCGATGAAGGTGCACTGCGACTGTGAAAATGAGAAATGAGCCATAGGTCATGAACTGTACTCATGGATAAAACGTCAAGTATGTTCGGATTACTAGAGTTACCTCTGGGGTGCCAGTTTTGTCCGCTTCGGTTGTCGCGGCAGGAGGTCGTCATCCGATGAGTCAGAGAGTGTGTCCTGGGGCAGCGGAACTTGCTGGCCAACTTGATCGGCCGAGGCCTTGCGCAGCTTTTTGCGGGCCTAGGGGTGTTCCACCTCCTCGGCTTCATCGGGCGCCACCTTTTTTCCTTTTGGTAAAGGCACTCCGTCCCCCCGCCTTTTCCTCTGCCTCCTCTTCCTTGTGGGTGGAGGAAACATGAGTGTCCTTAGACCTAGCCTCCAAAGGTTCTCGGATGCAAGCCCCGCCCTTCCCCTTTGGCCGCCACGGCTCCTTGGGTAGGACCACATATGGTTACTCGGCCAGAAGAGCCGCGAGTTGTGGAGATCTGCCTCCTTACGCAGCGACGCCGGGCACAACATTTGTTGTGCCTTGGGGGTTCATTTCTAAAAATGGACATATCAACTTGATTAGTCTCATGGAGAGGTCCGCAAAGAAGAAGGAAGACAAAAACAAACTGTAAACTGCAATTACCTCGTGGGCGCCGTCCTCGGCTCGAGGCCACTGTCTCGGCCTTCCTGGGGGGATTTGTTCTTGGATAGCGTAAAGAGCACCGTCCACATCCCAGTCAGGTTAGTATGAAAGAAATGTCATAATGTTGGCGTGTCCTTGGGCTTGCCCAAAGCTGAAGAGGGAGGATGCGGCGATTGAGCATGACATTGACCACGTCCACTAGCTTCATCTTCTTCTTGTCTGTCAGGGACTTGATCCTCTTCTGTAGAGCGGGCACCTCCTTGGGGTTACCCCAATCTAGGATCTTCCTCATCCATGAGACGAGCCTCCTTGGAAGGGCCGCCGAGAAAGTTGGGACTTCAGTCGGGCCACTAGCGAGTGGTTTAATGATATAGAGCCACTCCAGCTGCCACTGCTTGATCATCTCCACGAAGGTGCCTTCGAACTAGGCAACCTTATGGATCTTGCTAATTATCGCCCTCCGCATTCCCCTAGATCATCACCACTACTTTTTGGTTTGATACCAAATGTCTTCAGCAACAGGCCGAAGTGTGGCTCGACATGAAGGAAGGCCTCGCAAACAGTGATAAACGCTACGAGATGAAGAATTGAATTTGGGGTTAGGTGGTGGAAGTCTAGCCCATAGTAGAAGATCACCCCACGCACAAAGGGATACAAGGGGAACCCCAGACCTCGGATGAGGTGGGGAAGAAACATGACTCTCTCTCCCTTGGCTTGGGAGTGGGGATTCGCTGGTTGGGCTCTGGCGGCCGGCAGGAGGCGTCCATCAGGATATACCATACGGCCTGAAGCTCGAAGATGACACCCTCCATGATGGTGGAGGGTGCCTAGTGGCCCTTCAAGTTGGTGTCGGCCATGGCAGACGGAGAAGTTGTGAGCACAAAAATAATTGGAGGAAGTTGAGAGGGGACCTAAGCGCTAGAGCTGAGGAGGCTGTTTGTAAAGGCGATGGAATGGGAGCGTGAGGAAAGTGCTACTGCTACCTTTTTGCTCTTATAGGCCTGTGAAAGGACAAGAGTCCCCCTTGCTACACCATAGAAATCTCCACTACCCAACAAAGGATGCCATTATGCGCCTGGGGTAAAATGAAATCTTAATGATATCCCTTAAAATACGAGACACGATCTCTACCTTGATGAGAGGTGCCAATGAGAAAACTTCCTCGGGCGACGATTTGAGTAGCGGTAACTGACCAACCTTGTTATGGGTGGTGACGCTTCGTAAAAGTTGCTATGCCATTGGCATTGTTCACACATACGCGGTTGGCCTTTGAGGCTAAGTTACCTCACATCTTCAAATGTCCAGAATCCCGGTTATCCATGGCTAGGGGCAGATTCCTTTAAGAACAGACCCAATGGAAACTCTTAATTGGGAAGGATCCTAGATCATAGAAAGAATCATCTGAAGGGGAGAACTCGCATGTCAAGTCGAAGACTCCAAAGCCGAAGTCATATGTCCGAAGAAGATCGTCGTCCTCAGCATCGAAGACCAGTTTAGGGGATACTGCGGTGTCCTAGACTAGGGGGTACCAACCTAGTTGGCCCGCAGTCCATGGGCCGAGCTTACGGCCCACCGTTCTTAGAAGAAAGGACTCTAGAACCCTCGTACTTTGGCGTGATCAAGGTGGACTCTGTCGAAGACTTCACGTGTACTCCTAGGACTGCATCGGTTGCGGCTTGTCCATCCCTAGATTAGCAACCGGCCATGTGTAACCTTATGTACCCCAGTGCCTATATAAGCTAAGAGGTTTAGTACATAGATACCACGGTCGCAATTACATCCACCTAGCCTTAGGGTAAGAACACAACTTATGATCTCAAGGTAGATCAAGCTTGTACTCGATACATCATCATTAATACAATCAAAGCACGACATAGGGTGTTACATCTTCGAGAGGACTCGAACTTGGGTAAATACTGCCCCGCTCGTCTCTTGTTACCCATAGATCCGAGATCCACAGCTCGGGGCCCCCTATGTGAGGTCTTCCAGTCTTAGTACCGACAAATTTCCTTGCTACAAACCTATCTATTACCGCTACTTTTATTACTTGCAGAGAATACCTTGCTGAAAACCACTTGTCATTTCTTCTACTTCTCGTTGGGTTCGACACTCTTACTTATCGAATGGACTGCAATTGATCCCCTATACTTGTGGGTCATCAGCAACCATGGTGCGTCGATTGGGGCATTGGTATGTCTTGTGGCCACGACCTTGGCAAGTGAAACATTGGATGGAACTTGTCTTAGCGGTAGCATCCGTTGGAGTAGTTGATGATGAAGCTCTCGGCTTGTAGTTTTTCTGTAGTAGGACGGCTCGAAGAAGTCATAAGTTGCTCAGAACTTGACCTGTTGTCGTTGGTGGGTGTAGCTCGAGTAGTAGTTTGAGGTGTCATAGTTGAGGAAGCTTACGGTCCAATCCGGTGCACGCTGCTCAGTCGCTGACGTCAAAAAGGCTTCGACTGATACCATGACGTCGAGTGCCCATAACTGTTCCCGCGTAGTTGGTTAGTGCGTATAGGCCAGTAGCCAGACTCAGATCAAATACCCAGATCTCGTTAAGCGTGTTATTGCGAAGTAACCACAAACGCCGACTAGGGCCAGGCCCACCTCTCTCCTAGGTGGTCTCTGCCTGCCCTGTCGCTCTGCCTCAAAGTAACAGTCGGGGGCCATCGGGAACCTAGGCCCACCACTACCTGGGTGGAACCACCTGCCCCTTCAGCCCCCAACATCGGAATCACTTGCGGGTACTCAACGAGCCGACCCGTCTTTAGTCACAACATGTATAGTATGTATGTAAAGTATATACCCATGATCAACACCCGACGTGATCACGGCCCGATAGTATAGCATGGCAGACTGACAAGAATGTAGGGCCACTGATGATAATCTACATCCTATACTAAGAATTTAGGATTGCAGGTAAGGTATCAATAGTTGTAGCAACAATGATAGGCTATGCATCAGAATAGGATTAACGGAAAGCAGTAACATGCTACACTACTCTAATGCAAGTAGTAGAGAGAAGAGTAGGCGATATCTGGTTATCAGGGGAGGGCTTGCCTGGTTGCTCTAGCAAGAGAGAGGGGTCGTCAACACCGTAGTCGTATTGGGTAGCAGTGGCGTCGGTCTCGTAGTCTACCAGAGAGAAGAGGGGGGAGAAACAATAAATATTAAGCAAACAGATGCATAGCGATGCATGACATGACAAGTATCGGTGCTAGGGTGCCCTAACGCGGTATGAGGTGGTAACGGCGAATGGGGGGAAACATCCGGGAAAATATCCCCAGTGTTTCGCGTTTTTGGACAGATGAAACGGAGGGGGAAAGTTGCATGTTCGCTATGCTAGGGATGTGTGGCGGAGGAATGGGCTACATATCCGGATTCGTCTCGTCGTTCTGAGCAACTTTCATGTACAAAGTTTTCCATCTGAGCTACGGTTTATTTTATATTAATTTTAAAAGATTTAAATTAATTTTAGAATTTATTTAATTAATTTAGTTCAACATTATCCAGAGTAGTGTTTGCTGACGTCAGCATGACATCAGCATGACGTCAGCAGGGAACGTTGACCGTTGACCTGGTCAACCTGACGTGTGGGTCCAGTGGGACCCACCTATCATTCTAAGTTTAGGTTAATTAGGGTTTAGGTTAATTAGTTAGGCTTAATTATTTGTTTAGTCTAATTAAACAGAATTAATTAAGTTAGTTAATCCTTTAATTAATTGTTTATTTATTTATTTTTATTATATTTTTTAATTCTTTTTTTTCATTTTCGTTCTCATTTTTCTGGGGGTGGGCCCCGGCTGTCATTGGCCAGGGCCATGGCGGGGCGGGCTACTGGGCATAGCCCGAATGGGCGCATGCTTGAGGGATGCCGGGCACGCCTGGCGCATGCCGGCACCGGCGGCCAAGGCCAGGGGAGGCGGCGGAGGGTGGCTGCGGCGGGCAGTGGCAGGGCAGAGCAGTGAGGCGCTGGCACGGCGCAGCAGCAGGGGAGCAAGGGCGCGGGGCACGGCCATCGTGGGCAGCGCGGGGAGGCGGCGCACTGTGAGGACGATTCGGGCGCGGGAAGCACGGCGCAGAGCGCGCGGTGAGCGCGTGCTCACCCCGGCGCGCGCGCGTGGACGATCTAACGTGCGGTGACCGCGAGCGAGGCGTGAGGCAGAGAAGGGGAGAGGCCCGGGGCGTCACCAGCGTTGATGGGGAGAGGGGGCGCTGAGGCTTGCTGGCGGCCGGCAGGGAAGAGGACGAGGACGCGAGGTCCGGCGAGGAGGCGGTCAAGGTGGCGTTCCGGGCGACGGCGACGTGGTCCAGCAGCGTCGGCGGCGACGAGGCCTGGTTTAGGCCGTCATGGGAGGTGACGAGGAGGCGGCGAGGTCCGGCGATGGGCAGCACCAGCGACGGGGCGCGGGGAAGGGGGTCGACGCGGGCGTCGAGATGATGGGGGTGTCCGGTGACGGGGTCGGGGCGCTGGCGTCGGGAGGTGGGGGAAAGCGAGCTCGTCCCCGATCCAGAATGGATCGGGAAGGGGAAAGGAGAGACGTGGGGAGTGGGGGTGTGCGATCGAGGGGGTTAGGGTCTCTCCTTGGTGGGGATATGGAGGAGGGGTTGGGCCGGCCGGTTGGGCCAGGTGGGCCGTTTGGCCCAATTGGACCAGGGGAGCCCTTTTGTCTTCTTTTGTTTTGCTATTTTGTTTTCTTTACTTTTTATTTATTTATCCTTTCCTGTTTTCTTTTATTTCTTTAAAGTTTACAGTTTTATAAAATACACAAATGGTTTTTAAATTAGTATTACTATATTTATTACTGCCACATTAATTTGGGTAACTAAATAAAATAGTTTAACACTTTATAAATAATAAAAGGCATTTATTAAATTGGTTATGCTGCTGTTTCATTCACATTTGAGTATTTAAACATTTTATAAAAGGGTGGTTTCTCCACCATAATTTCCTATGAATTATTTGGTTCACTCTGAACATTTTAGTTTTAATATTTGAGAAGTTTTATTGTTTGCTTGATTTTGAATTTTGAATTTGAAATGATTTCGAACTAACAAGAGATTAGCAACAGAAATCGAAGTGACGTGGCAACATTAACGTGGGATTACTGTAGCCTAATTATCTGGGCGTCACAATTCTCCTCCACTACCATAAATCTCGTCCCGAGATTTAAGAGGTAGTGAAAGGGGGAAGGTTTGGTAACGAATCTAGCGGGTCTTCTCATCCTGGCTTGCTCTTCTCGAAGAGGCCGATCCAATACATTGATGTCTTCATTCTCTGCTTCATGTCATCATGATGAAGTCGGCGTCCTTTCTTCAGGAACTCCATCGTACTTACGAAAGCATAAAGGGTGGGCATTCCGGGAGAACAGACCTCTGCAAGGTCGACTATCCGGTCAATTACATCAAGGAAGGTGGCGGAAGTAACTCTCGAATTGAAACTTACGAAAATATCGAGAGCAAGGTAAGGAGGTATCATCAAGTTCCGAGCGGGCAGGCAATCGTTTGATGCCTGAAACAGGGCGTGAAAAGGGGTTCAAAGCAATGGGAATAAGTATTGTGTCTGATACCAGAATTGATGATGTCTCGGAAGGTGGCTCGTGAATCACATACGAGGCCAAGTGCGAGGAATTAACTTTGGAAACCGGGGGTGTATAGGAGGGTCAGGTTTTGATCCTGTGGAACTGTGGATTATGGGCCCACCATGTGGTCAAAAGTAGGAAAAGCGTTGATATCTTGCACGGTCATGATAGCAAGACATTTCAGAGGGTAGCCTATCAGTTATGTTGGCAACAATGTCGATACCAAGGGAGAGGGACGAAGAGAACCATTTTCCTGCTCGTTGAACGAGGCGTACCATTAGGCAAAGTTCTCGTCCATCGGTGGCTACCAAAGTGTCATCAATTGTAGTAATAGGGTCTTGCTGACAGAATGGTACACCGAGGTGTTTACATAAGTAGGAGTTTACATAAGTACGGGAATATTACTTCTTAGATCATATAGATCACACGAAACGTTAAACCAACCAATGGGAAGGAAAAGTGATTATCAGGTTTAAACAGAACAATGGAAAGGAAAATGTGTATACACACATATTTCGGGGATATATCCTTCCCAAGGACAAGCGGAACATGATATCCATGACAGGATAGAAAGTAGAAAACCATTTAGGTAATAGGAGAGGAATTTTCATGGCATTACCCATACAACGGTGTTTGGATAATGGATAAAGAAAACTTAGCATTGCGCTTTCAATGCCCTTATTGAAAATTGGAGTACCACAGACATACTTTGCTATAGCATTGACATGGTCTTCAAGCAAGGTCGGACTTTGGATACTCAAAGGATTCATCAGGAACAACTTATAGAAAAAGTCTTACAATTTCCTCGTGAAAGAATGGATAATCTTGCTGAAAAGGAAAACTATAACAATGGGTCCTCCGGCCCGGTGCACTAGGCATGACATCACCTTAGTGGGCTATACAAAGTCCAATGTTACGGCTTTTGGAAAATACCCCAACCATCATATCTGACCAAGATTCAGTTCTGATTGGTGTCAGGATGCCTCATACTCATGATGCCTGAGAAGGAAGGGGTGCAACACAATTTGACGAGATGGAGTTGCAAGATTCTCGGGAAATGAACTATGGAAGCAAGTTCTGAATCATGAGTTAATCATTTAACCAAGGAGAGGACGAGGAGGTGGCTGATGAACTCAGCGACAACGAATCGAGATTTCCAAAAGATGGATTCCCACCAGTATTCAAACAAGGAGATAAAATTTGTCAAATCAAATGATATAATGAGGTATGCTCGAGGAAGACATACACAGTTAATCATTGATTGAAAGGTGCACCCGAAATATGGGCTTAGGTAGCATGATTAATGTTAGAATGGTGATTCGATATCCAATGGTCTAAGAATGAAATATCATAGTTCAATTGTTGGTTTTCCGGTTAGAATCAACACAGGGACCAAGAAATGAACGGATATGGCAAGAAGTATCACCTGTATCAAGATCTCTTAAGAGGTGGTGAAATTCCCATGACATTCTTGACACAAAAGATAGTAATACTCCAAGGTAGAACATAACACAAGTTGGATAGCAAGGAGCTCAAGGTACAACACAAAACAAGAACAAGTTTTGTGTTGGAGGGAAAGAAAGAATGTTGTCGATGATAACACAAATCATCGAGGGCAAGTATGGTCTTTCTCATCATGAATTCAATTGATATTCTGGAAGAGCTCAGAATGATGATGATGATGATGATGATGATGATGATCACGACACATTTGTTGAGAGGTTTCATGAAGATGTAATTGTCGGCAATGACATCAAGTCAAAGGAATGATGAAGCGAAAGGTTATTGGAACCAAGGGTACGACACAAACTCGAAATCAAGCTTGTTGTTCAAGGCGAAATGGTATGATGAGTAAGATCGACGTAAGGTTAGCTCATCGTCAAATATTGTGCTCCGGGAATAAGGACTGGGTAGCACAGTTAAAATTTAGCACAACAATGATATAGCCGATTGGGCTAGGAATGACTTGAAGGATTATTAAACTCATAAGCAACGAAAATTACTTAGAGTTAATGAATCGGATTACGGACTCGATTCACTATCAGTGTCCTTGAGGGTTTAATAACTCAGAGCCCGTGAAAAATTTGGAATCAGTGAGAATGTAGTACTTGATGAAGAACTCATAAGAAGTTATGCAGTTCTGTGACAATCTCGAGATACCAGGGGGTAATACTCGACGACAGACCAAAGTAAAGGTTGGACATGTGTATTGATCCACAAAAGACAAGTGCTTAAACTTTCCCGAGAAATGGGATCAAAGAAGAACATATGGTCGGAATCACAATTGCAAAGGATCAATTCACCGATGCCAAAGGATATTATATGAAGGAAATAGTTATTTTTACAAGAAGCTTCCATGATAGGATCTACATTGTGTCCATGGGCATGAACACAAAGGTTCAAGGTCGACTCCCACTTCTTCGATGTATAACCTTCCATTCACTTCTCGCTTTTCGAAAATGACATTAGTTGTCGAAAGTTTTACCTGGTGCAATACTAGATAATTATGACCCGTGAAATCTTTCGGGTTCACACGGAGAAAGGAAGGCATGGGTTTAACCCATCGGGGTATCTTATGAACACATACCACCAACTTCAGGAGCGAAAAACTCAAGCTCGGGAGCAGAGTATGGTTGACAAAAGCGGGGGATACAATTTACCAAAGGCATTATGTATCCGATGAAAAGCTCACAAGTTTAATGAATATGAAGGACGGTGTCGGACAAAATCCAACAAAGGATCTGGTGGTCCATAAGGGATCTGATGTGAGTGTCGGTACTCAACCAGAGGATGAAAGAATACAAGAAGATCAGATTATAGAAACAACTGACTAACTCAAAGCTCAAATGCAAAGGAATTATGAATTCGAAGATAAGGGATCAGAAGCAATGCTCTGATTAGGGATGGATAAGTTAAATAGCCTTAGGGGTGCAATCGATGGTAATTTGGTTGGTCGAGATCCAGTTCATGTTTAAAAATGTCGTCTAAGCCGGAAGGATGAATTCTAGGATCTGGTTGAGGATTGCGAGCATTCGTAATTTATTGAATCGATGGACTCAAGATGATAGTGACAAAGGATGCCAATAAGATTACTATACTTATGGGATTAACCATAATGCAAGCAAGCAAGAATTTCAGGAACAACAGGCTGTTGAGGATTTTCGAAAGATCAAATATTATTTCGAAGTCTTTTGCGGAACACAAGAACAACCGGGAATGAGTGGATACTCGATAAGTGTGAGGAATTATCTGTAGGGGTATTTCTACGGCAAGGAGCTACAAGGCAGTGGTACAAGGGATTCTTAAAAGTCGGAGAGCAATTCGATGCATCTTGTAACAACAAGAGAAACTCTGAGTAATTGTATGAACAACAAGCATATGTCGTTACCCATATGGATATGTCGGTAGTAGGGAATTGAAAAGCAGAGGGAACAAGGGTCTCGGGAATGATTGAAGAGCATTTTCAAAATCTTCTGATGCAGTAGACGATCGTCTGTGATAAGGGGCTCTTGAAAGTGCTAGTGATCGACTAGAGGGGGGTGAATAGGCGATTTTTATGGAAGTCTTCAAAACATGGAAGTTTCAAAGACAAATGATAGAAATAAACCTATTACCATGCAACAGAAGGTAGACTACACTAAGCAAGCCATAGTCAAGCATTCCATGAAATGAAAGCACAAAGACTAATAGCAGCTAGGCAGTACAGATCAGGATGGAAGATAGTATGAAGCCAATCAGAACAAGCAGTCAGACAGTGAAGACAAATAGATAATGCAAGCAGGCAATGACTTCACAAGGACCAATCTGCAAATAAAGAGATGGGAAGGATAGAACCAGTGGCTCGTTGAAGACAATGATTTGTTGGACCAGTTCCATTTGCTGTGAAAACTATATGTTTGGTTAGGGAGGCTGAGATTCAACTCAGAAGACCGCGTCTTCACCTTATTCCCCTTGAGCTAAGGACACCCAGTCCTCACCCAATTACTCTGGTAAGTCTTCAAGGTAGACTTCCAAACCTTCACAGACTTTGTTCACCAGCGATCCACAATGACTCTTGGATGCTCAGAATGCGACGCCTAACCGGCTGGAGGATTCACAGTCCTCAAGTGTAATAAGTCTTCAGATCACATAGACAAGAAGACTTAACTAATGCCTAACACTCTTTGGCTCTGGGTGTTTAGGGTTTTGTCCTTGCAAGGATTTCTCTCTCAAAGGCTTCGAGGTGGATTGCTCTCAAACGACAAAAGCCGTGCACTAAGTCTGAGCAGCCAACCAATTTATGGTGTAGGGGTGGGCTATATATAGCCACTAGGCAACCTGACCTGATTTGTCTGAAATGACCCTGGGTCACTAAGGAAATGACACGTGTTCCAACGGTCAGATTTCAAACACACACGGCAACTTTACTTGAGCTACAAGCAAAGCTGACTTATCCAGCTCTGGATAAGATTTGCTCTCATTGTCTTCGCTCGAAGACATAGGATTTTGGATAAGCATCACTTCAGTCATTCTGACTGGTTTACTTGGACCCCACTTAACAATACAGTGGTTCCTATGAATCAACAAAGAAGAAAAAGAACAACGAAACAGCTAAATCTTCGTGCTCCATAGTCTTCACGCGATGTCTTCTCTTGTCATAGTCTTCAATGTGAATGTCTTCACATACCACCATTGACTTCAATGTCTTCATACATTTGTAGGGGTCATCTCTGGTAGGAAAACCGAATCAATGAGGGACTTCTACCTGCGTTATCCTGCAATTCTCATAAACACATTAGTCCCACAACCAGGTTTGTCGTCAATACTCCAAAACCAACTAGGGGTGGCACTAGATGCACTTACAATCTCCCCCTTTTTGGTGATTGATGACAAACTGGTTGAAGTTTTCAACAAGGATAGAAATTGTAAAGGATTTAAGTATTGTCTTCGTAAGTAGCAGAAAGGCTCCCCCTGAAGATGTGCATATAAGTATTTTGCTTTTGAATGCAAATGCACATGGCAGGTTGTACTTGCGGAGCTCCTCTTTTACTTATGAAGACAATTCATCATGCATGAAAGGATATATCGAAGATAATGACATGCATAATGAAAAATGAACGTTTGCAAAATGACCTAAGTGCGGAAGTTATCATCGCACATGCGGAATTTATCATCGCATCACAGAATAGCAAATAAGTAGCAGATGACCATCGAGTTTAAGTGTTACAACTCAAAGAACCAAATGCATCAAAAAGTGAGAGTTGTGGACACTAGGCAAAAATATAAAGCAACCGCCCATATAGACCCGCTTGAAGACTATCAACTCATATGCTTATCCCCCTTTTGTCGGTAAGGACCAAAAAGGTTTGAAGACATAGAGCTTCTACTCGTTCCCAGAGGGAGTAGGTGAAGTAGCAGGGTCATCGTTGGCGTTTGGCGGTGCAGAAGAACTCGGCACAGTGTCGATATGTGGCGATGCAGACATTGGAGAAGTCACATCATCTTCATCCTCGATGACTCTGGCATTTACAGTAGCCGCTGAAGAGGAGTATTCAGAGTCTTCAAGAGATGGAGTCCGTCGCAGAACTGCATTCCTTGGAGGCGTTGAATTAAACTTATATCTCTCAGTGAAGTCATCCGCTCTTAAATCATCTTTAGAGCACAGAAGTGTCAGACGCTTCCAAGATCGCCGACAGGTTTCATGTGTAACAAAGGCATTCTTGGTGGCAAGATTGCGAATGTGATTGACGTCCACCAAGAGGCTTTGCATCTGATGCTTAAGCCAGTCATGATGCTTATCATGTTTCTGATGTAGTGCGACAAGAAGCTCTCGGTCATTGAGAACACGAGATCGCTTCCGAGGCCTTTGGGCAATGGTGCTTCCAGTGGCGTCAGTTTGGGCGCGAGGGGCACATGTGTTACCAGCCAAGGGATAAACACGAGAGACTGCCTGAACTCCTTCAATGGGCTGGGTGAAGCTTTGACGATCAACATTGTGAAGATAAATCGGATCCTTAGCTGGCTCTGGGTCAATAGCTTCAATAGACAGATCAACCTCTGGCAAGAATACAAGATGATTGCGCGCAGACGGCTGATAGTTGAAGGCGGAGTGAAGCTTGATAAGACGCATTACCCATGGAGCATAGAACTTCAGACCAAAAGTGTCGGAGTCAGATGCAGCCAGTTGACGAATGAAGAAATCTTGTGCATTGAAGCTCTTGCCATTGAGAATATAGAAGACCAATGTCTTCATTGTACCTTCAAGTTTTGCAGCTGGAGAATGTCCTTTGATAGGCCAGAGAGTTTGCCGTATGATGTGGTAGATGGTGCGTGGCAGATACTCAAGGTCTCCAACAAAGAACGCCTGAGGATATTCAGCATCTGGAGGCAAAGGCTTCATCATACTGAGCATCTGGCTCATGTTGGGCTCGGGCTTCTGAAAAATGCTCTCCAAAGCATCACGGTGTTGTTGACAACTTGGTTCATAGTATTCACCAGGAGTGGGCAGGGCTGTGAGCTCAATGATATCAAGAGCTTTGGCTTCATGATGGACATTGCCTGTCATCCACTTGTAAGTGCATCTAGTGCCTCCCCTGGTTGGTTTTGGAGTATTGACGACAAACCTAGTTGAGAGACTAATGTGTTTGTGAGAATTGCAGGATAACACAGGTAGAAGTCCCTCATTGATTCGGTTTTCCTACCAGAGATGACCCCTAAAAATGTATGAAGACATTGATGTCAAAGGTGGTATATGAAGATATTCTCATTGAAGACTATGACAAGAGAAGACATTGCATGAAGCCTATGGAGCTCGAAGACTTAGATCTTTCGTAGTTCTTTTTCTTCTTTGTTGAGTCATAGGAACCACCGTACTGTTAAGTGGGGTCCAAGTGAACCAGTGAGAATGACTGAAGTGATCCTTAACCAAAACCTATGTCTTCGAGTGAAGACTATGAGAGCGAATCTTGTCTAGAGTCGGACAAGTCAGCTTTGCTTGTAGCCCAAGTAAAGTTGTCGTGTGTGTTTGAAATCTGACCGTTGGAACACGTGTCGGTTCCTTAGTGACCCAGGGTCATTTTGGACAAATCAGGTCGGGTCGCCTAGTGGCTATAAATAGCCCACCCCCTACAACCATAAACGGTTGGCTGCTCAGAGTTAGAGTATGGCTTTTGTCGTTTGAGAGCAACCCACCTCGAAGCCTTTGAGAGAGAATTCCTTGCGAGGATAAAGCCCTAACCACCCAGAGCCAAAGAGTGTTAGGCATCACTTAAGTCTTCTTGTCTGTGTGATCTGAAGACTTATTACACTTGAGGACTGTGAATCCTCCAGCCGGTTAGGCGTCGCGTTCTAAGCATCCAAGAGACATTGTGGATCGCCAGTGAATGAAGTCTGTGAAGGTTTGGGAGTCTACCTTGAAGACTTACCAGAGTGATTGGGCGAGGTTTGTGTGACCTTAGCTCAAGGGGAATACGGTGAGGACTGGGTGTCCTGAGCTGCATGTTCAAGACTGGGTGTCCGGGACTGTGTGTCCTCAGGTTTAAATACCTAGCCGCCCTAACTAGACGTACAGTTGTCACAGCAACTGGAACTGGTCCAACAAATCATTGTCTTCAACGAGTCACTGGTTTCATCCTTCCCTTCCCTTTACTTACTGTTGTTCCTTGTGAAGTCATTGTATGATTGCACTATCTTTTTTCTTCACTGAGTGACTGCGTGTTCTGTTTGGCTTCATAATATCTTCCTACCTGATCCTTACTACCTAGCTGCTATTAGTCATTGTGCTTTCACTTCATTGAATACTTGACTATGGTGTGCCTAGTGTAGTCTACCTTCCGCTGCATGGTCATAGGTTTATTTCTATCGTTTGTCTTCGAAACTTCCACGTTTTGAAGACTTTCATAAAAATCGCCTATTCACCCCCCCTCTAGTCGATATAACGCACTTTCAATTGGTATCAGAGCAATGTACTCCCTTGTTCTGTGTGATCGGTTTAACCACCTAGAGTTTTAGCTATGTCGACTGTAGGGATAATTAAAGTCTCCGCTGCGTGCCCCGTCTTTGATGGAACTGAATATCCCTACTGGAAGAATAAGATGCACATGCATCTTGAAGCCATTGAGATCAGAGAAATAGTGTCCTTCGCAACCTCTTCAACCGCTTCAAGAGAAATGACAATGAGAATGTCCAGCTCACATTTGATCGACGCACTGACATCACGAATGAGCTTCAAGCCCTTGGCGCTACTGAGATGACCAAGCATGAAGTCGTCAAGACACTACTGAGATCAGTTGACAGTTCGTTTAACACACTAGCCCTGATGATTCAAGAACGACCTGATTTCAAGACACTCGATCCGTCTGACATACTTGAGAGGCTCAACACACATGAGTTTCAGCTTTCTGAGAAAAGAGATATCTACGGTCCAAACTATGGGCGAACTCGTGCCTTGAAGGCAAAAGCTGTCTCCTCATCTGAAGAAGAATCTGACAGCAGTTCTGATGATCCTGAAGACATTGGAAGGGAACTTGCTATGCTTGTGAAGAAATTCCAAAAATTCACCAAGAAGAAAGGTTTCAGAAAGTCTTCATGATCAAGCTCATGGAATGATGAAGCTTCTGCTCATGACTACAAGAAGAAAACATGTCACAAGTGCAAGAAACCTGGCCACTTCATCTCTGAGTGTCGGCAGTGGGACAATGAGAACAAAAAGAAGAAGAAGATCAAGGAATATGACTCTGACGACAAGAAGAAGAAGAAATACTCAAAGTCTTCTTCCAAGTCTTCCTCAAAGTCTTCATCACACAAGAAGAGCTCATCTGGCAAGGCACGTGCGTTTGTTGGCAAGGAAATGGATTCAGAGGAGGAGTCCGCTTTTGAGGAGGCGGAGGTGGAGTCTAAGGAAGAGTCCGATTCTAGCGTTGCAAGTCTGGCTACAGCATACGTTGCCAAGTCCATCTTCAACACTGAAGACAATGACTTCATCACCGACACCGATGCAAATGACAAGGACTACTCCGCTCCTACCTACTGCTTCATGGCACGCGGTGCCAAGGTAAACACACGCACTACTCACTATCAAACATCTAGTGAAGATGACTCTGATTGTGGTTCAAGACCCATCTACAAAACACTTGCTAAAATTGCAACTGAACAACAGAAAGCTATGGAACATATTCAAAAATTGTTAGACAAAAGCGATGATCTGTTAGGCGCTGAAATGACTCGATCTGAGTCCTTAATTGAAGACATAAAAAATCTTCACGTTAAGTATGAGGAACTTGAAAGTCATCATGAAACACTCTCAACAACTCATGAAAAGCTTTCCTATGATTATCTTCAAAGGAAGCAAGATCTTGAGAAATTGAGAGCGGCTCATGAAGATCTTCGAAAGGAAAACAAGTCACTTCGCGCCGAACTGATCAGTTCCGCTCAAGAAGGATTTGAACCACCTTGTCTTAAATGCATTGAGCGTGATAATGCTACTTCTGTTGCTGAATGTTCTACTGCTGCTACTGTTGCAATATCTTCAACTGTTGATGTGGGAACTAACCCCTCTACTGAGGATACCACTGCTATTACTGATGAGAATGCTAGGTTGAAGACATTGCTTGAAACAGGGATGTACAAAAGTCTTAAAGGGCATCAGACACTATGTGATGTCCTCAAAAGGAAGATCCTGAACCGAAACCCGAGGAAAGAGGGTGTTGGGTTCGTAAGGAAAATGAATGCTGATGGCTCTTACTGGAAACCTGAGCAGTACCCCAAAACCACAAGGATTGCTGCAAAGGAACCTTCAGCAGATCCATCCAATCTATCTGGCTTCACTTGTGCTAACCCCATTTTCATTGATGAATCCTTTGATGCAAACTATAAACTGTTTAAGAATCAGAATGGTGAAGTGTTTGCCAGGTACATTGGTACTAACTGCAGGAATGGACCGCCTATGAAGAAGATCTGGGTGCCGAAAAAGTGTTTGGAAAATCTTCCTGTGAATGTCATCATGACACCACAGGTGAAGAAGACAAACCCCAGACCACAGGCTTCATACGGCCCAAAGGCTTCATACAGACAGAGGTCTCACCTGAGTCGCACTAACGCAAATGTTTTGCAGGGAAACCATACTCAGGCCTATGAATATGAGCGCGGTTCATCGAACCGCCATGTTCATAAGACCAAGAACTATTCTGCTTATTCTTATGAGTACTATTATCCGCCTGCAAGACTTTTTGCTAGGGCTCCAAAGCCAATGTTCTCAGACGCTGCACTTAGACTTATTGCTTCTAAGCCACCCTTGAAGATGTGGGTGGCTAAGAAAGCTTAACTCTCTTGAAGATGTGGAAAGATCTCCAGCAGAAAACCAAAATCGTCTGACGCTATTGCTGGGGACCTTAAACATCTTGTAGGGCGCAAGATCAAATGCCCGAATGGTCTTACTATGTACTTCGTTCCTGAATGCTTGCTACTCTCCCTATCAGTCCTAATCTGGATCTAAGCTTTCATAACCCACTGGTTCGTCAAATGTTTTTGCTTCACAATTCTCTTCGTGAAGCCTATCCCCCTAACTGCACTGTAGGGTACGACACCAGCGTCTTCAGAATGGATTATTGATAGTGGGTGTACCAATCACATGACTGGCAAAAGAAGCCTTCTTATGGACTCAACCTTACATCCATCCGACAAGAGTCACATCACATTTGTTGACACTGGTAAAATTAAGGTATTGGGTCTAGGTAGAGTTGCAATCTCAAAGGATCAACACATGGATAAAGTCATGCTTGTTGAATCCCTTGGCTTCAACTTAATGTCTGTCTCAATGCTTTGCGATTTGAACATGATCGTAATGTTTGGAAAATATCGCTGCCTTGTTCTAATGGAATCTGACAAGTCTCTAGTGTTTGAAGGGTATCGAAAAGATGATTTGTACGTGGTAGATTTCTCAGCAAGACCACAGCTTGCCATATGTCTTCTAGCAAAGGCTTCAGAATGCTGGCTCTGGCATCGGAGGCTAGGGCATGCTGGCATGAGGAACCTCCACACCCTTGCAAAGAAGAAGCATGTCATAGGCATCGAGGGCGTAAAGTTCAAGAAAGATCACTTTTGCGGTGTCTGTGAAGCAGGAAAGATGACGAGGGCCAAACATCCCTCGAAGACAATCATGACAACTACTCGACCCTTCGAACTGCTCCACATGGATCTTTTCGGTCCCACTCATTACTCAACTCTTACTACTACTGCTTGTCTCTATGGCTTTGTCATTGTTGATGATTATTCTAGATATACTTGGGTGCACATAATCCTCTACAAGACTGAGGTGTAGGATGTCTTCAGACGCTTCGCCAATCGAGCAATGAACAACTATGGCGCCAAGATAAAGCACATCAGAAGTGACAATGGCACTGAATTCAAGAACACTGGCCTTGATAAATATCTTGATACTTTGGGCATCACACATGAATTCTCAGCTCCGTACACGCCACAGCAGAATGGCGTCGTCGAATGCAAGAACAGAACACTCATTGAGATGGCCCGAACGATGCTAGATGAATACAAGACTCCAAGAAAATTCTGGCCCTAAGCCATTGATACTGCATGCCATACAATCAATCGTGTTTATCTTCACAAGCTTCTGAACAAGACATCTTATGAGCTCCTTACTGGCAAGAAGCCAAATGTCAGTTACTTCAGAGTATTTGGAGCCAGGTGCTGGATCAAGGATCCACATCACACTTCAAAATTTGCACCAAAAGCACATGAGGGTTTTATGCTTGGATATGGAAAGGATTCGCACTCCTACAGAGTCTTCAATCTCTTTCATTATAAAGTGGTTGAAACAGTGGATGCGCGGTTCGATGAGACTAACGGTTCACAGAGAGAGCACCTGCCAAACGTGCTAGATGAAGTTCCATCCAGTGAATCAATCAAACTAATGGGAACTGGAGAAATCATACCCTCTGAAGCTCAACCTGAAGAGGAACTTATCATCTCCGCACCTGATCAACCTGAAGACAATGCTCAACCTGAAGACAATCCCTCTAACAACGACAATGATCAACAAGAGCAAAATCTTTGCCCTGTACATCCTCGTGTTGCCATTGAAGTGTAGATTGAGAGAATAATTGATAGCATCAATGCACCTGGTTCACTCACTAGTTCAAGGGCAACTCAGCTAGCAAATTTCTGTGGGCACTTCACATTCATCTCAATAACAGAACCCAAGAAAGTTGAGGAAGCCTTCATGGAACCTGAATGGATTCAAGCTATGCAAGAAGAGCTTCAACAATTTGAGCTGAATAATGTATGGGAACTGGTTAAGCGTCCTGACCCTCGGAAGCACAATATAATCGGCACCAAATGGATATACCGCAACAAGCAAGATGAGCATGGTCAAGTTGTCAGAAACAAAGCTCCTCTCGTTGCTCAAGGATATACTCAAGTGGAAGGAATTGACTTCGATGAAACATTTGCTCCTGTGGCTCGACTTGAAGCCATACGCATACTGCTGGCCTATGCAAATCATCATAACATACTTCTATATCAAATGGATGTGAAGAGCGCTTTTCTCAATGGCAAGATTGAAGAAGAAGTGTATGTTGCACAACCGCCTGGATTTGAAGATCCAAAACCTCCTGACATGGTATACAAGCTCAACAAGGCACTGTATGGCCTCAAACAAGCCCCTCGGGCTTGGTATGACACACTCAAATACTTCCTGAAGAGCAAAGGCTTCATACCTAGTTCCCTCGACCCCACTCTCTTCACGAAGACATATGATGGTGAACTGTTTGTATGCCAAATATATGTGGATGACATTATCTTCGGCTGCACCAATCAGAAGTACAGTGAAGAGTTTGGATATATGATGCAAGAGCAATATCAGATGTCCATGATGGGAGAGCTGAAGTTCTTCCTCGGTCTTCAAATATGACAGCAACGCAACGGCATCTTCATATCTCAAGAGAAGTATCTCAAAGATTGCCTGAAGAAGTTCGGTATGCAAGACTGCAAAGGCTTCACGACGCCAATGCCAGCCAAACATCATCTGGGTCCCGACGACAATGGTAAAGAGTTCGATCAAAAGGTATACCGCTCCATGATTGGTTTGTTGCTTTATCTATGTGCATCTAGGCCAGATATTATGCTTAGTGTTTGCATGTGTGCTCGATTCCAAGCGGCACCAAAGGAGTCGCATCACTTAGCTGTGAAGCGAATTCTTCGATATTTGGCTCACACCCCAACTCTAGGATTATGGTATCCAAAGGGCTCAGAGTTTGATCTGGTTGGATTCTCGGATGCTGATTATGTTGGTGACAAGGTGGATCGCAAGTCTACATCAGGCACATGCCATTTTCTGGGAAGATCACTTGTATGTTGGTCTTCAAAGAAGCAGAACTGTGTATCTCTCTCCACTGCTGAATCTGAATACATTGCTGCTGGATCTTGCTGCGCTCAGCTTCTGTGGATGAAGCAAACACTCAAGGACTATGGCATTCATCTGAAGCAAGTGCCACTCTACTGCGACAACGAAAGCGCCATCAAGATTGCCAACAACCCAGTTCAGCACTCGAAGACAAAGCACATTGAAATTCGTCATCACTTTCTCAGAGATCATGTTGTGAAGGAAGATATTGATATCATACACGTCAACACTGAAGAGCAATTGGCAGACATCTTCACCAAGCCCTTGGATGAGAAGAGATTTTGCAAGTTACGGTGTGAGCTAAATATCTTGGAATCCTCAAATGTCCTGTGATCAGGCACACATCCTAACACTTATGCATATTGATGACTTAGATGTGCAACACACGAAGTAAAGTATATCTTCAATCAATGAAGACATACATTCTAAGTGTGAATATATTAATGTGGAATTTGACTTCGGAGCGCCATGATAATTGTGCGCCGTGTCTGGGTCTAATACTTCGTATACGGTGGGTAACGCCACCACCAAAGGTTCTGTTCGAAGTGTTTCACTCATGGCGTTACATATTGCTGTGTCTTCACATTTGGTTTGGCTTCAATCTCAACATGTCTTCATGATTATCTTCACTATGTTGAATATATATATATACTAGTGTTCTGTCCTCTACAGCATTCACTTATAGCTATGTCTTCTTGTTGAATCTTTTGAACTAAGTGAATGTGATCGGACCCTAACCTCTCTATGCTTTCTATCTCAAACTCTATCTCTTCAAATCATATGCATTCTCACTGTCGAATGTCTTCTCTGCGTCCTTGTCAGCAGAAGATACAGAGACAAACATTAAGTCCGTTTGCAATGCTCATTCCTTCACCTGAAACCCGGAGAAGTGGGAACGACCACCCGACAATCCAGGCATGCGTGGGACGTGGAACAACCTCCGACATGCTGCATGATGGCCACGTGTTCCTCAGATGTGAATCGCCAGGGGCACCTGTGTAATAACACTGAGCCGCCCATGTCCCTATAAATACACGCCTCACCGCAGTCATTATCTCTTCTTCCACTCTCGCACGAACCCTAGCGCCACTGCTAGCCCTCGACGACGCCGATGACGAAGCGCTTCGCTGCCGCAACCTCTCCGACGCCGTCTTCACGCCGACCGCGGACATCGTCTTCTCCGCCGTCGCCGTAGGTGTCCTCCGTCGCCAAGTTAGGGCATGGACGATCAAACTGCTCGGCCTCCTCTTCCACTCCATCTAGCAGTTCTTCATGTGGTAAATAAAACTTCCTTTTTACGGCCCCTTTGATCCTATAGCTTCGTCACTTTCTAACACAAGCAGTTTCTGTTCACACAAGTTGGATCTCTTTCATACTGCATCTCATAATATGCCTAGTATATTCACTTGTACTTCACAAAGTAGTTAGATTCCTCACTTGTACTGATCCATGGATTCGTACAAATCTTGAACCAACACCTTATCTATGAGTGAATGTCTTCACACGATGAGGTCAATGTCTTCTAAACTGATTTATCTTCAAAATCTTCTGAGAATGCATATGACCTCTTCCCCTTCCCTCGCACCTTAATGCTGTCATAGGTACATCTCCGTGGGAGAATCCCTTGGTTCTCATAGTCTGCATTCATTTGCAGAATTCTTACAGCATCATATAAATTCTCTCGAAGCCAGTTCCTGTTTGTCCAGCAAGCGAAAGCCTTTGAAGCCTTTGAACGTATTGAAGCCTTTCAGTTTAATGTTGTAACATCCCAAATTTTGAATTTGGAATGTTATACATTAGAGCATCATGCACATCATATTTTATTTTGCATTCTGGCTGATCCTAGAAATTCTATGCAACTCAATGACCCACGGAGAGAGTTGGGGATTTCATTATTTTCATATTTGAGTTCTCTCAAATTTTGAGAATAGGATCATTTGATTTTATTTATTTCATCATCAATTATTTCTATTACAAAAATATGAGAGATGGAATAAAATGACATTCCCAAAATAAAGAAATATTGAGGATTTAATAAAAAAATCAAATAAGATTTTATTTCGGAGTTTTTCGGTGTTTTATTTGAATTTAGGAAAAATGTGCATTTTTCAAAATTGCATTTAGGGCCCAAATAAATGTTCACCTTGTGCGGCTTGATTTTAGAAGCCCGTGAAAATTTATTTCGGAATTTTTGGAGTCCGCTTAGTATTTCTTTTTATTTTTCTTCCGAGCGGAATAATTAAAAATAAAACGAACCGACTTCGGGCCGTACCCGAGCGGGACACCGCCCGGGGGCAGCCTTTAAATAGCGCCGCCCCGAGCCGCCCCAGCCCATCAGCCACGCCTCGATCCGCGCGCGCCGCCGGAGTCGCCGCCGCCGCCGACGACGATCCCGCCGCCTGAGGTTCGTCGCGCCTCGTTTTCCGTGGCGAAAAAAAGAGAGAGAAAAAAATTCGGCGTTCATCGTTTTTCTTTTTCTCAGATTAAATCCGCGATTTTTCTGATCGTGATTCCTGATCCAATTTTCGTTTTAATTTAACTTTTCGCTCGTTTATCGGAATCAGGCGATTCAAGCGCCTAGAGTTTCGTCTCGAAACCCTCTATCCGTTTAACCAACTTAAACAAGATTTTGCTACTATAAAATTTGCCCTAGATCTAGATTACTAGAACGAAGTTGTTTTCTTTTGCCGTTTGACTTTCGTTGCTTCGTTCGATTTGATTCTTTTTGCCAACCGGAGTTCTTAAGTTGAACCTTCTGGTTAGATCTCTTATTTGAGTTTTACCCGTGCATTAGATGAGTACTTATTGTATGCTTTTTGTTTGTTTGTTTGTTTGCGATAGAGTACCCAGAGAGCGCCGCCTGCTACTTCGAATCGTTAGGTTTCCCGGATCATCAGCAAGGCAAGTAACACTTTGATCATACCTTTTCTACTACCCAGTTTTGTTGCATTAGATCAATCCTCACACATTGCATGATTAGGATCTAATTAAATTGTGGGATGGGAAGTAGATGAGGTAGTACCTATTACCTGTTATTATCAAACCTTTGGGAGTTACTTCTACGTTTGCTTATTATGCCATGCTATGCTAGTAGATGTGGATTGGGTGAGTGATATCCATGACAGATGTGAGATTGTTAATTAATGGTTTATCTAAGGTGGCAACTTAAACACACATACTAGAAACTTCCGTGTGCAGCCACAAGCTATTATGGGCTCTAGCATAGTTGACTAAGTCGTGCGAACTCGTACAGTGGTAGACTAGCAGATGTAGGGGATGTAGGTGGTACGGTCTACCCATCGTAAGGTGCTAGCGCTTCTGAAAGACTATGTCTTGGTCATCCGTCTTCTCAAACACCATGTAGTGCGAGAAACCAAACGGAGGCGATCGAGTCTTGTGGGGAAAAGTGCGCAAACCTCTACAGAGTGTAATAAACTAATCATGGTTAGCCATGTCCCCGGTTATGGACATCTTGAGTATCTAGTACTTGGATTTTCATGTGAATCTCAACATGTTACTCTAAATTAATTTTTGTTGGGTTATGTTTAATGATGATGCTTAATTGGGATTGAGAATGCTGTCAACCATTCTCAATGTTTAACAACCACCATGATAGTAATTAAATTTTATTCCTTTGAAGTAGGGAAAAATTGGCTTTACGCAAAACTGTAACCATAGAGCTTTCCACCAGCCAAATATGCATATAGTATAGCTGTTGCATTCCATTACTCTCTATGTGTTACATTGCCAGCATATTCCATGTGCTGACCCGTTTTCGGGCTGCAACGTTAATGTTGCAGACTTTTCAGACGATGATTAAGGAATTTTTAGGTTGTGGTTCTATACTCAGTGATGCTGTTGGAGTTGATGGACTCACTTATCTTCCAAGCCTTCCGCTGTTATCGTTATTAGATGGCCTTAAGGCATATTTATTGTAATACGTTCTCTTATGAGACACTCGATGTAATAAGTGTGTGATTGCTACTCTGTTATAAATCCTTCGAGTACTGTGTGGTGTCAGCATTACTGATCCAGGGATGACACTGGAGCACAGAGATCAGACTGTTTGAGGTCTGGTCACTACAAATGTTCATGGCTTCAGAGAAATCTGCCAGGAAGGGAGGCAGACAGCATCATGGGGGAACATCAAAAGATTTGCCTGATGACCTCTCAGAGCTTTACAAGACAGATCCTGAAGAGGAATATAATTAGCGCAAGACCTGAATCCAGTGGATTCGAAGATATTGGGCAGAACAGTGGTACAAATACAGATTCGTGACCAAGGAATATGCTGAGAAGAGTGCTATCAAAAGTCCTTGGGGTGATATTCTCTTCCGAGGCCTTCCACCCAAGAACAAAACTAAAGCTATTGCTCAGGGTTTCTATCCGTGTATGGTCCGTGGACCTCAGCCTGAAGATGCCGACCCATCATCATTGCTATGGTGTCGTGACGATAATCTCTTCAAGCGCAACTTCCAGCACGCAAAGGCATCGGCCAAGGAAAACAAGAAGTCATTGGGACTAGACTTCAACCCTGGTCCTTCTGCTCCACGGGCTGACGGCACACGCGATGCAGAACCCAATGTCATCTGTCCTTTCTACAACCTTGAAGGTCTCATCACCCATATCTTGGTTCAAGGGACATCCGTGAATGAGCCTGCAAATGACGCTGAATCAGATGAAGCGCCTGCCGCGCCGAAGCCAAAGAAACTGAAGCAGCCAAAAGCTTCAAAGCCTGCCTCTGCACCAAAAATCTCACGGGTGAAGCCACTAGCCGCTGCACCTCCTGAAGATAGTGTGGAGTCTGAAGATTTGTCACGCATCTCCAAGCCCCAGAAAGTCAAGATGCCTCTGCCACACACCGGCCAAGAACTGACAGCTGCTGCCATTCTGCGCAACGATGCCATCGATCTGTCCAGTGATGAAGATCTTGCTGATGACGCTCTTGAGCAACTGATCAAGAGCAAAGAAGAAGCAGAAATCTTCAATGATCTGCCTCTCTTTGACGTGGCAATCATCCACAACTTCATTGATGAGTGGTTTGACACGCCCAACCTCAGCTTCGAAGATCTGCAACTTCCAATTGGCCTCAGTGTCGCCTTCTATGGCGCCATTGCTTCAGAGTTAGCTATCGCCCAGCGCATTATTGAACTGAAGCAAAAGATTGACTATGAAAAAGCTCAGTTCAAGAAGCATATGGCCAAGCTCAGCGTGCAAGAGGTCAAGAACTTCAAGATCATGCTGCACGAGCTTAAAGAAGCCTTTCTCAAGAAGCGTGAAGAAGCTCAAGGTTCTCGTGAGCGCATGAAGAGCCTGGCTGACAAGTGTGTGCAAGGCTACAATGAGGCTGAGAAGCGCAAGGCCCTTAGGCGTCCGGGCATTGATCCCAGGATGGCTGCTAAGCAGAAGAAGAAGCCCACTGTGGCCGAACCCAATGCACCAAGGCAGGAAGCAGATCTCATTGTCTTCCCAACTAGCATGACTGGCTCGAAGCCAAAGGCCAGGTCAACCACTTCAGAACTGAAGAAGACGAGGACTGTTGAGGCTGAAGCCAAAAAGAGGAAACATCCTGAAGCCTCTGCTACTGCTCCCTCCAAGAAGAAGCGGAAGACCAAGAAAGAACGGGCTGCTCCCACAGAGCCCTTGATTGTTGAACCCATCTCCATGGTTTGCCGTGACGCTGAACATCAAGAGCGTCAACTGACTGTCCATGAGCCTGCTTTCATAGAGGCTCATGAAGCTGAAGACTTTCCAGCAGCTGATCCCACCGCTGCTGAAGACATTGGTCACCATGACCATGTTGAAGCTGATGCAGTTCTTCCTCAGCTCAAGCACCAACAGGTATCATCGCCTGTGCTAACGCACAGCAAACTCATCAGCATTGGTCGTCCTCTGAGCCAATTGCTCAGGATGCATCATGGGCTGATCGCCCACAAGCACAAGAGGAAGAAGACTTTGAGGCCCAGCCAACTCCAACTCCACAGGCGTCGCCAGCGTTATGCAGGCTTCGCAAAGGACCAAGGCCTCCAGTCTCTGAGTCTGAAGCTAAAGCTGCTGAAGACATTCCGGCTGCATCAGCCGATGAAGAAGAAACCCCAAGCGCTGCTACACCCCCGTCTCACCAAGAAGCTGTTCTCGAGGAGAACGTGACTGTGACCGACCCTCCAGCTCGTCAAGTGGAGGTTGAGAATCTTGAGGCTGCCACCACCAACACCAATGAAGCCACTAACGCTGTCATGGCTGAAGCTAATGTGGAGCCTTCACCAACCCAAGCACCAGAAGTCAGCGAAGCCACTAATGCTACTGCTTCTGTTCCTGCGCCTGCTGCTGGTCCTCAGTTTGACTATCATGTTGAGCACATGCCTCAGGTACAGAAGCCAATCCCCAGATTGCCCAGGTTTCCAGGTCCTGCATCAGCACCTGGATCCTTCAATGTCAATGGCTTCAAAGCAGACAACACTTTCTTCAATAGCTCCTGGAACCCCTACTCAAGGGAAAGAATATCTTCTGATCGGTTCTGGAGCTATCCGCAGCGAAGTTATTACTCCTGCATTCTATACAATCAAGGTCGCATCTTCCCACATAAGCGTCTTGACATTGAAGCAATAGCTGGTCTGCCCTGTCTGGAAGAAGCTCTGGATTGCTTCAAGGAGGTTGGATTGCTGTCGTTTGTCACCAACCAAGAGCACTGGAATGAAGAGTTGCTGCTCCAATTCTATGCCACACTTCACATCCGTGGGTACAACAGAGATCCGAAGACTTGGGTCCTGGAGTGGATGACAGGAAATGTTCATCACGAAGCCAAAGCCTTTGATATCATTGAGCTCACTGGTCTGCCCACTCCTGGCGATCTCTACGAACCTGGCTGTCAGCTTCATAGTGAAGCTATGGAGAGCATCTTTCAGAAGCCTGAACCAAACATGAGTCAGATGCTCAGTATGATGAAGCCATTGCCCCAAGATGCTGCATATCCTAAGGAGTTCCTTGTTGAAGACCGTGAGTATCTGCCAAGGACTATTTATCACATCATAAGGCGAACTCTCTGGCCCATCAAAGGACATTCTCCACATGCCAAGCTGGAAGGTGCAATGAAGACTTTGGTCTTCTATATTCTTCATGGCAAATGCTTCAATGCACAGGACTTCTTCATCCGCCAACTTGCTGCATCAGGCTCTGATCTTTTTGGCTTGAAGTTCTATGCTCCATGGATAATGCGGCTGATTAAACTCTACTCCGCTATCTCATATCATCCATCTGCTCGCAATCATCGGATTTTTCTGCCTGATGTGGATATGTTCGTTGAAGCCATTTATCCTGAGCCTGCCAAGGAACCTCTAAGTCTTCAGAATGCGGAGCATCAAAGTTTTTCTCAGAACATTGAAGGAGTTGAAGTAGTTACTCGTGTTTATCCTTTGGCTAGAACTACATGTGCACCACATCCTGCCCTTACTGAAGCCACCGATAGCACTATTGGCCAACGACCCAAGAAGCGGTCTCGTGTTCTCAACGACCGAGAGCTTCTTGTGGCTCTTCATCAGAAACAGGATAGGCATCATGACTGGTTGAAGCGCCAAATGCAAAGCCTCTTGGTGGATGTTAACCGCATTCGCAATCTTGCCACCAAGAATGCCTTTGTTGCACATGAAACCTCTCGACGCACCTGGAAAGGGCTGACGCTAATGTGCTCTGAAGATGATCTTCAAGAGGATGGCTTCTCTGAACGCTTCAAGTTTGACTCCACACCTCCTCGAAGGGCAGTGCTGCGACGAACTCCATCTCTTGAAGACTCTGAGTTCTCTTCCTCTGCTGCAACTGTGAATGCCAGAGTTGTCAAGGATGAAGACGATGCTACTTCACCGCCACCTCCTTCAGCACGCTTTGACACTGCTCCAAGTTCTTCTACACCGCCGAACACCACCGACGACCCTGCTGCTTCACCTACTCTTCATGGGAACGAGTAGATGCTCTATGTCTTCAAACCTTTTTGGTCCTTACTGACAAAAGGGGGAGAAGCATATGAGTTTGATAGTCTTCAAGCAGGTCCATATGGGCGGTTGCTTTATATTTTGCTTCGTGTTTACAACTCTCGTTTTGATACATTTGGTTCTTTGAGTTGTAACACTTAAACTCGATGGTCGTCTGCTACTTATTTGCCACTTTGTGATGCGATGATAAATTCCGCATGTGCGACGATAAATTCCGCACTTAGATCATTTTGTAGACGTCCATTTTCCATTATGCATGTTATTATCTTCACATACCTTCTCATGCATAATGAATTGTCATCATAAGTTGAAGAGGATCTCCACGAGTACAACCTGCCATCTGCATTTGCATTCCAAAAGCAAATTACTTATATGCACATCTTCAGGGGGAGCCCTTGCAACTTATGAAGACAATTCCTTATCCTTTACAATTTCACATATTATATTCCCCATTGAAAACTTCAACTAGTTTGTCATCAATCACCAAAAAGGGGATGATTGTAAGTGCATCTAGTGCCTCCCCTAGTTGGTTTTGGAGTATTGACGACAAACCTAGTTGAGGGACTAATGTGTTTGTGAGAATTGCAGGATAACACATGTAGAAGTCCCTCATTGATTCGGTTTTCCTACCAGAGATGACCCCTAAAAATGTATGAAGACATTGATGTCAAAGGTGGTATATGAAGATATTCTCATTGAAGACTATGATAAGAGAAGACATCGCATGAAGCCTATGGAGCTCGAAGACTTAGATCTTTCGTAGTTCTTTTTCTTCTTTGTTGAGTCATAGGAACCACCGTACTGTTAAGTGGGGTCCAAGTGAACCAGTGAGAATGACTGAAGTGATGCTTAACCAAAACATATGTCTTCGAGTGAAGACTTTGAGAGCGAATCTTGTCCAGAGTCGGACAAGTCAGCTTTGCTTGTAGCCAAGTAAAGTTGTCGTGTGTGTTTGAAATCTGACCGTTGGAACACGTGTCAGTTCCTTAGTGACCTAGGGTCATTTCGGACAAATCAGGTCGGGTTGCCTAGTGGCTATAAATAGCCCACCCCCTACAACCATAAATGGTTGGCTGCTTAGAGTTAGAGTACGGCTTTTGTCGTTTGAGAGCAACCCACCTCGAAGCCTTTGAGAGAGAATTCCTTGTGAGGATAAAGCCCTAACCACCCAGAGCCAAAGAGTGTTAGGCATCGCTTAAGTCTTCTTGTCTGTGTGATCTGAAGACTTATTACACTTGAGGACTGTGAATCCTCCAGCCGGTTAGGCGTCGCGTTCTAAGAATCCAAGAGACATTGTGGATCACCAGTGAACAAAGTCTATGAAGGTTTGGGAGTCTACCTTGAAGACTTACCAGAGTGATTGGGCGAGGTCTGTGTGACCTTAGCTCAAGGGGAATACGGTGAGGACTGGGTGTCCTGAGCTGCGTGTTCAGGACTGGGTGTCCGGGACTGTGTGTCCTCAGGTTTAAATACCTAGCCGCCCTAACCAGACGTACAGTTGTCACAGCAACTGGAACTGGTCCAACAAATCATTGTCTTCAATGAGTCACTGGTTTCATCCTTCCCTTCCCTTTACTTACTGTTGTTCCTTGTGAAGTCATTGTATGATTGCACTATCTTTTGTCTTCACTGAGTGACTGCGTGTTCTGTTTGGCTTCATAATATCTTCCTACCTGATCCTTACTACCTAGCTGCTATTAGTCATTGTGCTTTCACTTCATTGAATACTTGGCTATGGTTTGCTTAGTGTAGTCTACCTTCCGCTGCATGGTCATAGGGTTATTTCTATCGTTTGTCTTCGAAACTTCCACGTTTTGAAGACTTTCATAAAAATCGCCTATTCACCCCCCTATAGTCGATATAACGCACTTTCAGCACTCAAGGACCCATGTCTTTGGATCCCTGTTGTAGCCGTGAATGTGAAGAGTTGCATAAAACTGTAATAGAAGCTCTTCATTGCAGTGTTCCTTGTCTGTGACAAATTGCAGGAGTCCAGCGTCTCTGAAGCAATCCAACGCTTCTTCTAGACAGGGCAGGCCAGCTATAGCTTTAGTGTCGAGACGCATATGTGGAAATATGCGCCCTTGATTGTATAAGACGCATGAATAGTAGCTGCGCTGCTGATAGCTCCAGAACCGGTCCGATGAAATGCGAGGTTTGGAGTATGGGTTCTTGGCACTGTCGAAGAAGGTGTTATGTGCCACTAAGCCATTCACATTGAAGACCCCAGGTGAGGTTGCAGTGCCTGGGAATCTTGGAAGTCTCGGCTTGGGCTTCTGGACTTGAGGCCTGTGCTCGACATGATAGTCAAATTGTGGACCCGCAGCAGGTGGAGGAACCAGAATGGGCCATCGAACCATAACAGGCTGACCATGATCAAATGCCAGCTCAACAGTATGAGGTCTTGGAGGGGGTACAGGAGCATTGGCATTTTTGTTGACATGGGCTGTAAGTGGCACAATAGCTTCAGGAGGAATGATTACGTCTGGTGCAGCATTGGCTTCAGGGGCCACATTGGCTTCAGGTGCTTCATTATTGGCTTCGGGCATGATGACATCAGTGTCGTCAGCAGTGTTGTTGGTGGTGGTGATGTTAGCTTCAATCTCCACTTGTGTGGCTGGAGGTTGGACACATTTTCCTCGGGAGCAGCATCTTGGTGGACTGGGGAAGTTGCAACTCGTTCTTCTACAACTCTTGGTTCTTCTTTATCATCGGCTGATGCAGCCGGAATATCTTCATCCATTTTGGCTTCAGACTCAGAGACATTCATAGTTGGAGTGGATTCTGGGAACACTTGATGTGCAACAGATCGGTGGTGAACTTCTCCTTCCGGAACGCTCGGGAGAGTGACTTAGGGCCTTGGTCCTTTGCGAAGCCTGCGTAACGCTGGCGACGCTTGTGAAGATGGAGTTGGCTGGGCCTCAAAGTCATCGTCATCTTGCACTGGTGAGGTGACTTGTGGTTGGGGAGTACTTGGGGTGTCTTGTTGTTGTGGGTGATCAGCCCATGATGCATCCTGAGCAATTGGCGTCAGAGGACGACCAATGCTGATGAGCTCGCTGTGTGTGAGCACAAGCGATGATACCACATTTTGTTCAATCTGAGGAAGGACTTCATCATCTGCTACATTGTCGTGGTGACCAATGTCTTCAGCCGCGGTGGGGTCAACAGCTGGAATATCTTCAACTTCAGGAGCCTCTGTGGAAGCAGGCTCATGAACTATCATACGTCTTTCTTATTGTGTGGATTCAGGACGAGCAACAGAAATGGGCTCGACAACAAGGGGCTCTATGGAAGCAGCCCGGTCTCTCTTCTTTGTTTTCCTTTTCTTGGTTGGGGGAGCATCATCAGTGGTGGCTTTGGTCTTGCGCTTTCTGGCTTCGGCTTCAGCTACTCTAGTTTTCTTGAATTCTGAAGCCACTGTGGGGACCTTAGGCTTCGAGCCTGTCATACTGGCTCGGAAGACAATGCGAGGTTCTTCCCGCCTTGATGCTTCTGGTTCTGCCATAGCTGGCTTCTTCTTCTTCTTGGCAGCCATTTTGGGGTCGATGCCTGGTCGCCCCAAGTCCTTGCACTTTTCCGCTTCATTGTAGCCTCGAACACATTTGGCAGCAAGATTCTTCATGCGCTCACGAGAACCTTGGGCTTCTTCACGTTTCTTGAGAAATGCTTACTTGAGCTCGTGTAGCATGATCTTGAAGTTGCCGTGTTCCAACGGTCAGATTTCAAACACTGAGCCTGGCCATATGCTTCTTGAACTGAGCCTTTTCAAAATCAATCTTGTGCTTCAGCTCAACAATTTTCTGAGCAAGAGCTAACTCAGAAGCAATGGCGCCGTTGAAGGAGACGCTGAGGCCAATTGGAAGTTGTAGATCGTCAAAACTGAGTTCTGGATTGTCAAACCAGTCATCAATGAACTTGTTCAGAATCTCAACATCGAAGAGGGGAAGATCATTGAAGATTTCAGCCTACTGCTTGCTCTTAATCAACAACTCAAGAGCGTCATTGGTAAGATCATCGTCACTTGACAGATCAATGGCCTCATTTCTCAGAATGGCAGCAGGGGTCAGAGCAGGTCTGGAGGAGTGCATAGGCTTCTTCTTCTTCTTCTTCTTCTCGGTCTTGGAGACGCGAGAGAGATCTTCAGACTGCACACTTGGCGCAGGTGGAGCGGTGGCCAAGGGCTTCACTCGTGAAGATTTTGGTGGAGAGGAAGGCTTCAGAGCCTTGGGTTTCTTCTGCTTCTTCGGCTTCGGAGGTGCAGGCGCTTCATCAGAGTCAGCGTCATCTGCAGGTCGATCCACATCTGCCCCTTGAACCCTGATATGAGTGATGAGACCTTCTAAGTCATAGAAGGGCCCAACCAGATTTGGTTCAGCTTCGTGTGTGCCATCGGCACGAGGCGCAGAGGGGGCAGGATTGAATTCTAATCCCCAAGATTTCTTGTTCTCCTTGGCCGAGTTCTTGGCAAACTGAAAGTTGCGCTTGAACAGATTGTCATCCCGACACCATAGCAGAGATGTGGGATAAGCATCAGTAGGTTGAGGTCCACGGACCATGCAAGGGAAGAAACCCTGAGCAATGGCTTCAGTTCTGGTCTTGGGTTGAAGATTTTTATAGAGAATATCTCCCCAGGGACGCTTGATAGCATTCTTCTCAGCATACTCCTTGGTGAGGAATCTGTACTTAAGTCATTGCTCGGCCCAATATCTTCAAATCCATTGGATTCGAGTTTTGCGTTCATTATAGGTTTCTTCAGGATCAGTTTTGTACAGTTCATGCAGATCAGCTGGCAAATCCTTTGATGTTTCCCCGCAGCGCTGTCTGCCGCCCTTCCTCACTGTCTTTTGCGAAGCCATGAAGTTCAAACTGTATGGCTTCAACACTGACAAAGGCTTCTTGGTCAGACAAGAACTGGCTTCGGGAGAGTTGATATTGTAAGTGCATCTAGTGCCACCCCTAGTTGGTTTTGGAGTATTGACGACAAACCTGGTTGAGGGACTAATGTGTTTGTGAGAATTGCAGGATAACACAGGAAGAATTCCCTCATTGATTCGGTTTTCCTACCAGAGATGACCCCTAAAAATGTATGAAGACATTAAAGTCAAAGGTGGTATGTGAAGACATTCACATTGAAGACTATGACAAGAGAATACATCGCATGAAGACTATGGAGCGTGAAGACGTAGCAGTTTCGTCGTTCTTTGTTTTTTCTTTGTTGAGTCATAGGAACCACCGTACTATTAAGTGGCGTCCAAGAGAACTAGTCAGAATGACTGAAGTGATGCTTAACCAAAATCCTATGTCTTCGAGTGAAGACTATGAGAGGAAATCTTATTTAGAGTTGGATAAGTCATCTTTGCTTGTAGCCCAAGTAAAGTTGCCGTGTGTGTTTGAAATCTGACTATTGGAACACGTGTCAGTTCCTTAGTGACCCAGGGTCATTTCGGACAAATCAGGTCGGGTTGCATAGTGGCTATAAATAGCCCACCCCCTACAACCATAAACGGTTGGCTGCTCAGAGTTAGTGCACGGCTTTTGTCGTTTGAGAGCAACCCACCTCGAAGCCTTTGAGAGATAATTCCTTGCGAGTATAAAGCCCTAAACACCCAGAGCCAAAGAGTGTTAGGCATCACTTAAGTCTTCCTGTCTGTGTGATCTGAAGACTTATTACACTTGAGGACTGTGAATCCTCCAGCCGGTTAGGCGTCGCATTCTGAGCATCCAAGAGTCATTGTGGATCGCTGGTGAACGAAGACTGTGAAGGTTTGGAAGTCTACCTTGAAGACTTACCAGAGTGATTGGGCGAGGACTGGGTGTCCTTAGCTCAAGGGGAATAAGGTGAAGACACGGTCTTCTGAGTTGAATCTCAGCCTCCCTAACCAGACGTACAGTTGTCACAACAACTGGAACTGGTCCAACAAATCATTGTCTTCAACGAGTCACTGGTTTCATCCTTCCCTTTCCTTTACTTACTGTTGGCCCTGGTGAAGTCATTGTATGATTGCATTATCTTTTGTCTTCACTGAGTGACTGCTTGTTCTGATTGGCTTCACACTATCTTCCTACCTGATATATATTGCCTAGCTGCTATTAGTCATTCTGCTTTCACTTCATTGAATACTTGACTATGGCTTGCTTAGTGTAGTCTACCTTCCGCTGCATGGAAATAGGTTTATTTCTATCGTCTGTCTTTGAAACTTCCATGTTTTGAAGACTTTCATAAAAATTGCCTATTCACCCCCCCTCTAGTCGACCACTAGCACTTTCAATTGGTATCAGAGCAAGGTACTCCCTTGTTCTGTGTGATTCGGTTTAACCACCTGGAGTTTTAGCTATGTCGACTGCAAGGATAATCAAAGTCTCCGCTGCATGCCCAGTCTTCGATGGAACTGAATACCCCTACTGGAAGAATAAGATGCGCATGCATCTTGAAGCCATTGATGTCGACCTATAGTATGTCGTCAAGAATGGCGTTCCCAAGGCTGGTGAAGGTATCACCGCTGCTGATGTCAAGAAGTTCGTTCAACTGGACTCCACTGCCAAGAACATCATCTGTGGTCATCTAACCAAAGGACAGTATGGCCGCGTGAGTGCTTTGGAAACATCTAAGCTAGTCTGGGACTGGCTCTCCAAGTTCAACGATGGCGTCTCAACCCAGAGAGATCAGAGAATCAGTGTCCTTCGCAACCTCTTCAACCGCTTCAAGAGAAATGACAATGAGAATGTCCAGCTCATGTTTGATCGACTCACTGACATCACAAATGCGCTTCAAGCTCTCGGCGCTACTGAGATCACCAAGCATGAAGTCGTCAAGACACTCCTGAGATGACTTAACAGTTCGTTTGACACCCTAGCCCTCATGATTCAAGAATGTCCTGACTTCAAGACACACGATCCATCTGACATACTTGAGAGGCTCAACACACACGAGTTTCAGCTTTCTGAGAAAAGAGACATCTACAGTCCCAACTATGGGCGAACTCGTGCCTTGAAGGCAAAAGTTGTCTCCTCATCTGAACAAGAATCTGACAGCAGTTCTGATGATCCTGAAGACATTGGAAAGGAGCTTGCTATGCTTGTGAAGAAGTTCCAAAAATTCACCAAGAAGAAAGGCTTCAAAAAGTCTTCACGATCAAGCTCAAGGAATGATGAAGCTTCTGCTCATGACTACAAGAAGAGAACATGCCACAAGTGCAAGAAACCTAGCCACTACATCTCTGAGTGTCCGCAGTGGGACAATGAGAACAACAACAAGAAGAAGAAGAGCAAGGAGTATGACTCTGACGACAAGAAGAAGAAGAAATACTCAAAGTCTTCTTCCAAGTCTTCCTCAAAGTCTTCATCACACAAGAAGAGCTCATTTGGCAAGGCTCGTGGGTTTGTCGGCAAGGAAATGGATTCAGAGGAGGAGTCCGCTTCTGACGAGGCGGAGGTGGAGTCTGAGGAGGAGTCCGATTCTGGCGTTGCGAGTCTGGCTACAGCATACGTTGCCAAGTCCATCTTCAACACTGAAGACAATGACTTCATCACCGACACCGATGCAAATGACAAGGACTACTCCGCTCCTACCTACTGCTTCATGGCTCGCGGTGCCAAGGTAAACACACGCACTACTCACTATCAAACATCCAGTGAAGATGACTCTGATTGTGGTTCCAAACCCAGCTACAAAACACTTGCTAAAATTACAACTGAACAACAGAAAGCTATGGAACATATTCAAAAACTGTTAGACAAAAGCGATGACATGTTAGATGCTGAAATGACTCGATCTCAGTCCTTAATTGAAGACATAAAAAATATTCACGTTAAGTGTAAGGAACTTGAAAGTCGTCATGAAACGCTCTCAACAACTCATGAAAAGCTTTCCTATGATTATCTTGAAAGGAAGCAAGATCTTGAGAAATTGAGAGCGGCTCACGAAGATCTTTAAAAGGAAAACGAGTCACTTCGCGCCAAACAGATCAGTTTTGCTCAGGAAGGATTTGAACCACCATGTCTTAAATGCATTGAGCGTGACAACGCTACTTCTGTTGCTGGGTGTTCTACTGCTGCTACTATTGCAATATCTTCAATTGTTGATGTGGTAACTAACCCCTCTGCTGAGGATACCACTGCTATTGCTGATGAGAATGCTAGGTTGAAGACATTGCTTGAAACAGGGATGTACAAAAGTCTCAAAGGGCATCAGACACTATGCGGTGTTCTTAAAAGGCAGATCCTGAACCAAAACCCTAGGAAAGAGGGTCTTGGGTTCAAAAGGAAAATGAATGCTGATGGCTCTTACTGGAAACCTGAGCAGTACCCCAAAACCACATGGGTTGCTGCAAAGGAACCCTCAGTGGATCCATCCACCCTGTCAGGCTTCAATTGTGCTAATCCCATTGTTGTTGATGAATCCTTTGATGCAAACTATAAATTGTTTAAGAATCAGAATGGTGAAGTGTTTGCCAGGTATATTGGTACTAACTGCAGGAACGAGCCACCTGTGAAGAAAGCCTGGGTGCCGAAAATGTTGTTGAAGAATCTTCCTGCGAATGTTGTCATGACACCACAAGTGAAGAAGACAAACCCCAGACCACAGGCTTCATATGGTCCAAAGGCTTCATACAGACAAAGGACTCACCTGAGTCGCACTAACGCAAATGTTTTGCAGGGAAGCCATACTCAGGCCTATGAATATGAGCGCGTTTCATCAAACCGCCATGTTCATAAGACCAAGAACTATTCCGCTTATTCTTATGAGTACTATTGTCCGCTTGCAAGACTTTTTGCTAGGGATTCAAAGCCAAAGTTCGCAGATGCTGCACTTAGACTCATTGCTTCGAAGCCACCCTTGAAGATGTGGGTGGCTAAGAAAGCTTAACTCTCTTTTGCAGGGAAAGGTCTCCAGCCGAAAACCAAAATCGTCTGAAGCTATTGCTGGGGACCTTAAGCATCTTGTAGGGCGCAAGATCAAATGCCCAAATGGTCTTATTATGTATTTTGTTCCTAAGTCGCTTGCTACTTGCCCTATCAGTCCTAACCTCGATCTAAGCTTTCATAATCCACTTGCTCGTCAAATGTTTATGCTTCACAATTCTCTTCGTGAAGCCTATCCCCCTAACTGCACTGTGGGTGTACTAATCACATGACTGGCAAGAGAAGTGGGTGTACTAATCACATGACTGGCAAGAGAAGTCTTCTCATGGACTCAACCTTGCGTTCATCTAACAAAAGTCACATCACATTTGCTGACACTGGTAAAAGCAAGGTATTGGGTCTAGGTAGAGTTGCAATCTCAAGGGATCAACAGATGGATAAAGTGATGCTTGTTGAATCCCTTGGTTTCAACTTAATGTCTGTCTCAATGCTTTGCGATTCAAACATGATTGTGATGTTTGGAAAATATCGTTGCCTTGTTCTAATGGAATCTGACAAGTCTCTATTCTTTGAAGGGTATCGGAAAGATGATTTGTACGTGGTAGATTTCTCAGCAGGACCACAACTTGCCGTATGTCTTCTAGCAAAAGCTTCTGAATGCTGGCTCTGGCATCGGAGGCTAGGGCATGCTGGCATGAGGAACCTGCACACCCTTGCAAAGAAGAAGCATGGCATAGGCATCGAGGGCGTCAAGTTCAAGAAGGATCACTTATGCGGTGCCTGTGAAGCAGGAAAGATGATGAGGGCCAAGCATCCCTCGAAGACAATCATGACAACGACTCAACCCTTCGAACTACTCCACATGGACCTATTCGGTCCCACTCATTACTCAACTCTTACTACTGCTACTTGTCTCTATGGCTTTGTCATTGTTGATGATTATTCAAGATATACTTGGGTGCATATAATCCTCTACAAGACTAAAGTGCAGGATGTCTTCAGATGCTTCGCCAATCGAGCCATGAACAACTATGGCGTCAAGATCAAGCACATCAGAAGTGACAATGGCACTGAATTTAAGAACACTGGCCTAGATACTTATCTTGATACTTTGGGCATCACACATGAATTCTCAGCTCCGTACACGCCGCAGCAAAATGGCGTCGTGGAACGCAAGAACAGAACACTTATTGAGATGGCCCGGACAATGCTTGATGATTACAAGACTCCAAGAAAGTTCTGGCCTGAAGCCATTGATACTGCATGCCATATCATCGACCGTGTTTATCTTCACAAGCTTCTGAACAAGACATCCTATGAGCTCCTTACTGGCAAGAAGCCAAATGTCAGTTACTTCAGAGTATTTGGTGCCAGGCGCTGGATCAAGGATCCACATCACACTTCAAAATTTGCACCGAAAGCACATGAAGGTTTTATGCTTGGATATGGAAAGGATTCGCACTCCTACAGAGTCTTCAACCTCTTTCACTATTAAGTGGTTGAAACTGTGGATGTGCGGTTCGATGAGACTAACGGCTCGCAAAGAGAGCACCTGTCAAATGTGCTAGATGAAGTTCCATCCAGTGAATCAATCAAACTTATGGGAACTGGAGAAATCAAACCATCTGAAGCTCAGCCTGAAGAGGAACTTATCATCTCTGCACCTGATTAACCTGAAGACAATGTGTAACACCCCGGATGTAACTTTCCCAATTTGTACTCCACTCTTGCCGTTTCGGCATTAAGTTATATTTATTTTCTCGGGTTTGGGTCCTTGTCTCCGTGTGTTGTTGTCATTGTCATGCATCTCATATCATGTCATCATGTGCATTGCATTTGCATATGTGTTCGTCTCATGCATTCGAGCATTTTCCCCGTTGTCCGTTTTGCATTCCGGCGCTTCGTTCTCCTCCGGTGGTCATTTCTAGCTTTCTTTCATGTGTGAGGATTAAACATTTCCGGATTGGACCGAGACTTGCCAAGCGGCCTTGGTTTACTACCGGTAGACCGCCTGTCAAGTTTCGTACCATTTGGACTTCGTTTGATACTCCAACGGTTAACCGAGGGACCGAAAAGGACTCGTGTGTGTTGCAGCCCAACACCCCTCCAATTTGGCCCAAAACCCACCTAACTCTGCTCCATCATCTAGAGCGTTCGATCATGATCGCGTGGCCGAAAACCGCACCTCATTTGGACTCTCCTAGCTCCCTCTATGCCTCTAAATAGGTCCCCCTCGAAATATCCCGGATCCCCTCTCCCCGAAACCATAAATTCACCCCGCGCGCGCCGGACATGTCCGTTTCTTGCCGGACATGCCGCACCGCCGCCCCGAGCCAGTGAACGCGCGCCATGTGGCGCCGCGCCCCGCCGCTCCCGCCGAGGCCCGCCGGGCCCAAGCCGGCCCCCGAGGGCCCAGTCCGCGTGCCGCCGCCCGCCTTCGTCCTCCACCGAGCCGCCGCCGCCTCTCCGCCGCGGGCCGCCGCACGCCACCGCCTCTCCACGCCCCTCGCCGATGCCTGCTCGCCCGCGCCGCCCGAGGCCCCGCCGGCTGCCGCCGCCACCTCGCCCGGCCTCGCCCCGCCACCTCTCCGGCGAGCCCGTGGCCGGATCCGCCCCGCCGTGGCTCCCCGTCCAACTCCGGCCGCCGTCGCCCCGTCTCCGGCGAGGTCTTCCCCGGCCATCCTCGGGCCGCGTGCCATGATCCAGATCCGAATCCGGTGAACAGTGAAACCCTAGGTGGTGATTTTTTTCCCTAAGTCCCGTAAATCACAGATCCATATGCTCATGTTCGTGGCTCCGTAACTTTGCATCCATAGCTCCGATTCATGCATATAGCATATCAAAATGTTCATCTCATAGAGTACATCATTTCATTCCATTGCATCATTTTCATTTGAGTTCATCTTGATGCCCTAAATGCTGTTAGAAGAGGGCTACTTGAGATAATTGTCAGATCTGCTCCTCCGTTTAGGTTTGTCATTTTTGCCATGATTAATGTGTGCATGATATGCCCTGATGCTCTACATATGTTTTGTTAAGGGTTTTGTCATCTTTCCAAAGGTGCAACCCATGTATTTTTGTGATGTGTGTGGTGACTAGTGCAAGCTTGCAAAGTGGTGCACTTGCTAATTTTGTTTTCAGGGACTTAGCAAATTCACTAAGTCCTTGAGCTGTTTATCTCATGATGCCATATGTTCATGTTGTTTCCTAGTGATCCGTGCCTCTTTTGAGGCTAATCAGTAAGGATGTTTTGTTAATGTTGTAGTGCTCTATCCATCCATGTCTTTTTTTCAATTATGGAGCACCCTAGCTTGAGCCAATCGAGCTCTACTTTTGCTACTCCGTGAATCTGGGCATATTGTCAACTTGTTTGCAATTTTGCCGATGATGTTGTAGTTGATCCGTGCATGCTATGCTATTGTTCTTGCCATGTCTAGCTTGCATTTTGTGCCTTCTTGTTGGGTATATGCTTGTCTTGCCATGACTTGCATCGTAGTGGGTGCATCGAGCTCGTAAACATGCCTACTTGAGTTATATTTCAGCATGTGTCAGTTCTCACAAAGTCTGATAACTGATTATGTTTTTGCTATGTTCACATGCTTGCAATTGTATTTTCTGATCCCTTTTGGCTCAAGGTCACTAAGGGACTTTTGTTAAGCTCTTTGAGTAGCTCTAGGCCATGCTTTACTTTGCCATGTTCAGGTCCTGTAGCATGTAGTTTTGTGGCTCCGAAGAGTGCTACATGATCTGAAATTCCAGATCTGTTTGTCATATGCATTTTTGCCATGCTTGTTTGAACCTGTTAATGGATGAATTGGCCGTAGCTCAGTGCTAGACTTTTGTGAAGCATCTTGAGTGCATCCCTGCCATGTATTTTGTTGTCATGTTTGGGTGCTGTAGCATGTTCATCTCATTGCATTTAGATGGCTACTTGCTGTAAATCGCAGACCCGTGTCATATTTGAATCGCTTGCCATTTCCAAACCATAACTCCGATTCCGACGTTCTTTATATCGTTTTCAAGAGATTTCATCTCATCTTTACAGTGGCACACTTGGATTTCCATGTTGAGCCCAGGTTCATGCATTTTCTGTCATATCTTGCATTTCGCATCCCGCATCGCATCCCGCATAGCATACCATCTTTGCATTGCGTTGTTTGAGTTTGCACGTGGTTGATTGTATCCTTGTTGCTTGTTTGTCTTGTTTGGGTAGAGCCGGGAGATGAGTTCGCTAACGAGGAGCCCGTTGAGTTTTCTTTCGAGGATCCAGTCAACTCTGACAACTGTGTAGGCAAGATGATCATACCCTCGAAATCACTACTATCTTTGCTATGCTAGTTTGCTCGCTCTTTTGCTATGCCATTGCTACGATGCCTACCACTTGTTTTCAAGCCTCCCAAATTGCCATGTCAAACCTCTAACCCACCATGTCCTAGCAAACCATTGATTGGATATGTTACCGCTTTGCTCAGCCCCTGTTATAGCGTTGCTAGTTGCAGGTGAAGATTGAAGGCCGTTCCTTGTTCCAACATTATTTATTTACTTGTTGGGATATCATTATTTTATCTTGTTATCTTAATGCATCTATATACTTGGTAAAGGGTGGAAGGCTCGGCCTCTCGCCTAGTGTTTTGTTCCACTCTTGCCGCCCTAGTTTCCGTCATATCGGTGTTATGTTCCCATATTTTGCATTCCTTACGCGGTTGGGTTATAATGGGAACCCCTTGATATTTCGCCTTGATTAAAGCTTTTCCAGCAATGCCCAACATTGGTCTTACCATTTGCCACCTAGCCTCTTTTTCCCTTGGGTTTCCGAAGCTCGAGGGTCATCTTATTTAACCCCCCCCGGGCCAGTGCTCCTCTGAGTGTTGGTCCGACCGAGTAGACTGCAGGGCCACCTCGGGGAAACTTGAGGGTTGGTTTTACTCGTAGGATGCCTCATCTGAGTGTGCCCTGAGAACAAGATATTTGCAGCTCCTATCGGGATTTGTCGGCACATTTGGGCGGTGTTGCTGGTCTTGTTTTAACCTGTCGATGTGTCTTGAATTACCGAGATACCGAGTCTAATCGGAATGTCTTGGGAGGAGGTCTATTCCTTCGTTGACCGTGAGAGCTTGTCATGGGCTAAGTTGGGACTCCCCTGCAGGGATTTGAACTTTCGAAAGTCGTGCCTGCGGTTATGGGCAGATGGGAATTTGTTAATGTCCGGTTGTAGATAACTTGAACCTTAATTTAATTAAAATGAATCAACTGAGTGTGTTACCGTGATGGCCTCTTCTCGGCGGAGTCCGGGAAGTGGACACGGTGTTGGAGTAATGTTTGCGTAGGTTGTTCTCTAGTTTCTCGCTCGCGCTTTGCCTCCTCTTCTCGCTCTCTTTTGCGAATAAGTTAGCCACCATATTTGCTAGTCGCTTGCTGCAGCTCCACATATTTTTACCCTGTCATACCTTTAAGCTTAAATAGTCTTGATCGCGAGGGTGCGAGATTGCTGAGTCCCTGTGGCTCACAGATTACTATTACACCAGATGAAGGGCCTGATGATTCCGCTCCAGCAGACGCATATGAGCTCAAGTGGGAGTTCAACGAAGACTCTCAACGTTACTATGTTTCCTTTCCCGATGATCAGTAGTGGTGCCTAGTTGGGGGTGATTGGGACCGTGTCGCATGTTGGGTTCTCTTTTATTTTGGCGCCGTAGTCGGGCCATGAGTGTTTGGATGATGTAATGTTATTTATGTACTTGATTGACGTGGCGAGTGTAAGCCAACTATGTTATCTCCCCTTTTATTATTATATTACATGGGATGTTTGTGAAGATTGCCTACCTTGCGACATATGCCTTCAATGCGATTATGTCTCTAAGTCGTGCCTCGACACGTTGGAGCTATAGTCGCATCGAGGGTGTTACAAGTTGGTAATCAGAGCCTTCCCCGACCTTAGGAGCCCCATTGCTTGATCGTTATTAGCGGCCGAGTTGTGTCTAGAAAAATGTTTTGAGTCATTTAGGAATTATATATCGGAGAGTTTAGGAATTCTTTTTACTTCCCAGTCTCCACATCGCTCTGGTAAGGCATCCTGATGTAGAATTTTGACTCTTCTCTTCTCAAATTTCACTAAAAAAAATTTAGGATCACGCGGGTATCTTGGAATCGTTCCGATGGTTTTATGATGAGAAGATTGTCTTGGTGCCTCCTGTCAGGGGTTTAGTGGAAGTGTCCCGGGGAGTTGAGCTCTGAGGTGTTGTCATCATAATTTTATCGTTGCAGTTCTTGAATACCTGAGTTTAGTACGCCGACATCGAAAATCTCTTTTATGCAGTTCGTTGGTGAGATAACCTCGACGCCACCCAGTACTGGGGCGGGAGTTCGGGAGTATCGCCATAACTTGTATAATGGATGCTTTTCGAAGGTTGAGGTAGATGGTTTCCGAAGGTTTCTTGGTTATGTGTTAAAGGATGGATACAGCTGGATGTAGGATTTGCTAGGGTGAGATATTATGCTTCCCCTGTATCCCCAACACCTGATTGCATAACCGGAAAGGTTCGGGAGTTTCGTAGGTGGTAATTCTAGTAGCTCTAGTTCTTCTTCCACGGATATTGGTTTGAGAGTGGGATTTCTTACCGATTATTCGTTCTTGATCCATACCTTGTTGATTTATTTCTCTACCTTAATTCTACGTGACTTCTCAATTTATGGATATGTGACCATTTCAAGAGGAATGCATTCGTTCATTTTGTTCGGATGTGAAGACTATATGTTGCAATTTTCATTCCGTTGGATTCAGCTTCAATATTTGTCTATCAATGTGCTAATGGTGGTCAACCTCTTCAGGATGGCTCCTCCAACGCGCACGACTCCGAATCCTGATCCGCCACCACCTCCACCTCCTCCGAAGGCATGGCAAGCTGTGATGGCCGCAACCAATGCAAACACACAGTTGATCATGAAAATTCTCCAAGAGCGCAATCAAGGCAACCAAGGGAATCAAGGAAGCAATCAGAATCACTTTGCTACACTCAACCAGTTCCTTGCTAACGGGCCAAAGACTTTCAGCAATTGTGTTGAGGCAACCGATGCTGACGATTGGCTTGTGGATCTGTGCAAGCATTTCGAGTGCAGTAACGTCAGGCCTGAGGACTTTGTTAAGTTCGCTTCCTTCCAACTCATAGATCAAGCTGCAGAATGGTTCCAGCAATACAAGGATTCTCGAGGTGGACGTGTTATCACTTGGGATGATTTCCGTCGAGATTTCCGAGCTCATCATATTCCAAAGAGCGTGGTTGAAAGTAAGCGTGAGGAATTCCTCAATCTGAAGCAAGGCTCTTTGTCTGTCTATGACTACAACAAGTTGTTCCAGAAGCTCGCCCGCTTTGCCAAGCAGGACGTCCCTGATGAGAAGAGCATGATATATCAGTTTAGGGGTGGTCTCAGAGAAGAAATTCAGCTAGCTCTTGTTCTCTTCGAGCCCTTGAGATACGATGAGTTCTACAACATGGCACTGAAGCAAGAGGCTGCTCAATTGACGTGTGATGCTTCCAAGAAGCGAGCCAGAGATGTTACTCCTTCTTCCTCTACTCAAGTGGCCAAGCAGCAGAAGTATTGGCTTCCTCCTCCTCCGTTCTGTCAGCCGTATCAGCAGAAGAGCTAAGGTGGCAGTGGTTCTTCCCACCCACCCAACCCTGGCTTTCAGAACAAGACTTCGTCTCAAGCTCCAAGATCGAGTGCTCCGTATCACCGTCCGCTTTCAGAGGTCACGTGCAACAAGTGCCAACAGAAGGGTCACTATGCCAACAAGTGTTTCAACCAGAGGCGTCTTCCTCCTCCTGTCAGATCGGCAAGTACAGCTGTGGTCAAGCATAACCCCAAGCATGCCAAGGTCAATTTGATGAATGCAGCTCAGGCAGAGGACTCGTCAGATGTCATCATGGGTAACCTTCCTGTTAACGATGTTCCTGCAAAAGTTCTTTTTGACACTGGTGCATCGCATTCCTTTTTGTCATGCCCTTTTGCATCGAAGCACAATGTTGAGACTGAGATCATGCCCAAAGTCATGCAAGTTGTTTCTCCCGGCAAGCTTTTGACTTCTAGTTTGGTTGCTCCCGACATCTCTATCACTTTGGGTGACTAAAAGTTCCTTTCTTCCCCAATTGTTCTTGATAACTCGGATATTGATCTTATTCTCGGAATGGATTGGCTTTCTAAGCACAAGCCACATCTTGATTGTGCAGCCAGGCAGATTCAATTGACTCATTCGTCTAAGGATGTAATTGTCTTTGCCGCTCGTGATAATACAATTTGTCTGTTTTCTCTCAATGAGAAGGGTGAATTGGATGCCATCTCGCAAATTCCAGTCGTTTGCGAATATCAAGACGTCTTTCCAGAAGAGCTTCCAGGAATGCCTCCGCACCGGCCAGTTGAATTCGTTATTGATCTTGAGCCCGACACGGAACCTGTGTGCAAACATCCTTACAAGCTCGGACCTGAAGAGTTGAAGGAGCTGAAGAAGCAACTCGATATTCAAGAGAAAATGGGTCTCATCCGGCCTAGTTCTTCTCCATGGGGTTGTGGTGTTCTTTTTGTGAAGAAGAAGGATGGAACGGACCGACTTTGTGTTGATTACCGTCCAGTGAACAAGAAGACCATCAAGAACAAATACCCACTTCCCAACATCAACGAGCTGTTCGAACAACTCAAAGGTGCCCAAGTATTCTCTAAGCTTGATCTTCGTATGGGTTATCATCAGATTCGTATCCGTGAGCAAGATATTCCCAAGACGGCTTTCAGGACAAGCTTTGGTTCATATTAATACACTGTCATGTCTTTTGGTCTCGTCAACGCTCCTCCGACGTTCTCTCGCATGATGAACTTCATCTTCAACGCCTACACCAATGACTTCGTTTTGGTCTATCTCGACGACATTCTAGTTTTCTCCAAGAACAAGGAAGATCATGCCAAGCACTTGCGTTTGGTTCTTGATAAGCTCAGGGAACATCAGTTCTACGCCAAGTTCTCCAAGTGTGAATTTTGGCTCGATGAGGTTCTTTATCTTGGTCATATCATCTCTGCCAAGGGCATTGCCGTGAATCCTGAGAAGGTGTCTGCAATTGTGAATTGGGAACCTCCTCAGAACGTGAAGCAACTCCGTAGCTTCCTCGGTCTCGCAAGCTATTGCTGAAGATTCGTTGAAAACTTTTCCAAGATCGCGAAGCCTCTCTCTAATCTTCTCCAGAAGCACGTCAAGTACGTTTGGTCTCCGGAGTGTGACATTGCTTTCAACACTTTGAAAGAGAAATTGATCACTACTCCAGTTCTGACTCCGCCTGATGAATCCAAACCGTACGAGGTCTTTTGTGATGCCTCTCTCCAAGGTCTTGGCGCAGTATTGATGCAAGAGAAGAAAGTTGTTGCTTATACATCTCGCCAGTTGAAGCCTAATGAGAAGAACTACCCCAATCATGATCTCGAGTTGGCGGCAGTTGTGCATGCTCTTTTGACTTGGAGACATCTTCTATTGGGAAGAAAAGTGGACATTTTCACTGATCACAAGAGTCTCAAGTACATCTTTACTCAGCCTAATCTCAACCTCAGGCAAACTCAATGGGTCGAAATGATTCAAGAGTATAATCCGAGTATCGAGTGTACTCCAGGCAAGGCCAATGTGATTGCTGACGCTTTGAGCAGGAAAGCTTACTGCAACAGTCTGATTCTCAAGCCTTATCAACCCGAGTTTTGTGAAGCTTTCCGCAAACTTAATCTGCAAGTTGTTCCTCAAGGTTTCCTCGCCAACCTTCTAGTCTCTCCTACCTTGGAAGACCAGATTCGCCAAGACCAGCTTCTTGATGCTATGGTGAGAAAGGTGAAGATTGGGATTGCCAAGAGTCAGTCCAAGTACAAGTGCTACCGCCTTGATGACAAGGACACTCTCTTCTTCGAGGATCGTATTGTTGTACCCAAAGGTGAACTTCGTAAAGTGATCATGAACGAGGCTCACAATTCTCTCCTCTCCATCCACCCTGGGAGCACGAAGATGTATCAGGACCTTAAGCAGGCTTATTGGTGGACTCGAATAAAGCGCGAGATCGCTCAATTCGTGAATGAATGTGATGTCTGCAGAAGAGTGAAGGCAGAACACCAAAGTCCAGCTGGTCTCCTCCAACCTCTTGCCATTCCAGAATGGAAGTTTGACCACATTGAAATGGACTTCGTGACTAGGTTTCCAAAGTCCAAGCGTGGCAATGATGCTATATTCGTTGTCATCGACAAACTCACCAAAGTGGCTCACTTTCTGCCTATCAAAGAGTCGATCACTGCAGCTCAATTGGCGGAACTCTATACCTCTCGTATTGTCTCTCTGCACGGTATTCCACAAGTGATCTCTTCAGACCATGGCAGCATCTTTACCTCCAAGTTTTGGGATTCTTTTCAGAAGGCCATGGGCACCAACATCCACTTCAGCACAGCTTTCTATCCTCAAACTAGCGGTCAAGTCGAGCGTGTCAACCAGATTCTTGAAGATATGCTCAGGGCTTGTGTGATCTCCTTCGGCATGAAGTGGGAGGATTGTCTTCCTTATGCTGAATTCTCCTATAACAACAGTTTTCAAGCAAGTTCGGGCAAGGCCCCTTTTGAAATTCTGTATGGCAGGAAGTGCCGTACCCCTCTCAACTGGTCTGCAACTGGTGAACGTCACCTGTTGGGTAATGACTTAATCACAGAAGCAGAAGAAATGTGCAAAGTCATTCGTGATAACCTCAACGCAGCCCAATCCCGTTAGAAGAGCTACTATGATAGTAAGCACCGTGATTTGGCTTTCGAGATCGGAGATCATGTTTACCTCCGTGTCTCTCCTATGAAAGGTACTCGTCGCTTCGGTATTAAAGGGAAGCTTGCCCCCAGATACGTGGGACCTTTCAAGATTGTCAGCAAGAGAGGCGACCTCGCCTATCAACTCGAGCTTCCGTCAAAATTTGCAAATGTTCATGATGTCTTCCATGTCTCTCAGCTTTGAAACTGCTTCAAGACTCCTGACCGCACCGTCAACTTCGAGGACATTGAGCTCCAAGAAGATCTCTCTTATCGTGAGCACCCAGTTGCTATTCTTGAAGAGACTGAACGCAAGACTCGCAACAAGTCAATCAAATTTCTCAAAGTCAAGTGGTCACACCATTCCGACCATGAAGCTACCTGGGAACACAAGGATCACCTCCGTTCTGAGTACCCGGCGTTCTTTCAGTCCTAGATCTCGGGACGAGATCCTTTCGTAGTGGTGGAGTGTTGTAACACCCCGGATGTAACTTTCCCAATTTGTACTCCACTCTTGCCGTTTTGGCGTTAAGTTATATTTATTTTCTCGGGTTCGGGTCCTTGTCTCCATGTGTTGTTGTCGTTGTCATGCATCTCATATCATGTCATCATGTGCATTGCATTTGCATATGTGTTCGTCTCATGCATTCGAGCATTTTCCCTGTTGTCCGTTTTGCATTCCGGCGCTTCGTTCTCCTCCGGTGGTCATTTCTAGCTTTCTTTCGTGTGTGGGGATTAAACATTTCTGGATTGGACCGAGACTTGCCAAGCGGCCTTGGTTTACTACCGGTAGACCGCCTGTCAAGTTTCATACCATTTGGACTTCGTTTGATACTCCAACGGTTAACCGAGGGACCGAAAAGGCCTCATGTCTGTTGCAGCCCAACACCCCTCAAATTTGGCCCAAAACCCACCTAACTCTGCTCCATCATCTAGAGCGTTCGATCACGATCGCGTGGCCGAAAACCGCACCTCATTTGGACTATCCTAGCTCCCTCTATGCCTATAAATAGGTCCCCCTCGAAATATCCCGGATCCCCTCTCCCCTCAACCCTAAATTCACCCCGCGCACGCTGGACATGTCCGCTTCTCGCCGGACACGCTGCGCCGCCGCCCCGAGCCAGTGAACGTGCACCACGTGGCGCCGCGCCCTGCCGCTCCCGCTGAGGATCGCCGGGCCCAAGCCGGCCCCCGATGGCCCATTCCGTGCGCCGCCGCCCGCCTTCGTCCTCCACCGAGCCGCCGCCGCCTCTCCACCACGGGCCGCCGCACGCCGCCGCCTCTCCACGCCCCTCACCGGTGCCCGCTCGCCCATGCTGCCCGAGGCCCCACCGGCCGCCGCCGCCACCTCGCCCGGCCTCGCCCCGCCGCCTCTCCGGCGAGCCCGTGGCCGGATCCGCCCCGCCGTGGCTCCCCGTCCAACTCCGGCCGCCGTCGCCCCGTCTCCGGCGAGGTCTTCCCCGGCCATGCTCGGGCCGCGTGCCGCGATCCAGATCCGTATCCGGTGAACAGTGAAACCCTAGGTGGTGATTTTTTCCCTAAGTCCCGTAAATCACAGATCCATATGCTCATGTTCGTGGCTCCGTAACTTTGCATCCATAGCTCCGATTCATGCATATAGCATATCAAAATGTTCATCTCAGAGAGTACATCATTTCATTCCATTGCATCATTTTCATTTGAGTTCATCTTGATGCCCTAAATGCTGTTAGAAGAGGACTACTTGAGATAATTGTCAGATCTGCTCCTCCGTTTAGGTTTTTGTCATTTTTGCCATGATTAATGTGTGCATGATATGCCCTGATGCTCTACATATGTTTTGTTAAGGGTTTTGTCATCTTTCCAGAGGTGCAACCCATGTATTTTTGTGATGTGTGTGGTGACTAGTGCAAGCTTGCAAAGTGGTGCACTTGCTAATTTTGTTTTCAGGGACTTAGCAAATTCACTAAGTCCTTGAGCTATTTATCTCATGATGCCATATGTTCATGTTGTTTCCTAGTGATCCGTGCCTCTTTTGAGGCTAATCAGTAAGGATGTTTTGTTAATGTTGTAGTGCTCTATCCATCCATGTCTTTGTTTGCAATTATGGAGCACCCTAGCTTGAGCCAATCGAGCTCTACTTTTGCTACTCCGTGAATCTGGGCATATTGTCAACTTGTTTGCAATTTTGCCGATGATGTTGTAGTTGATCCGTGCATGCTATGCTATTGTTCTTGCCATGTCTAGCTTGCATTTTGTGCCTTCTTGTTGGGTATATGCTTGTCTTTCCATGACTTGCATCGTAGTGAGTGCATCGAGCTCGTAAACATGCCTACTTGAGTTATATTTCAGCATGTGTCAGTTCTCACAAAGTCTGATAACTGATTATGTTTTTGCTATGTTCACATGCTTGCAATTGTATTTTCTGATCCCTTTTGGCTCAAGGTCACTAAGGGACTTTTGTTAAGCTCTTTGAGTAGCTCCAGGCCATGCTTTACTTTGCCATGTTCAGGTCCTGTAGCATGTAGTTTTGTGGCTCCGAAGAGTGCTACATGATCTGAAATTCCAGACAAGTGTTGATTTCACTAAGTCCGAGATATGTTTGTCATATGCATTTTTGCCATGCTTGTTTGAACCTGTTAATGGATGAATTGGCCGTAGCTCAGTGCTAGACTTTTGTGAAGCATCTTGAGTGCATCCCTGCCATGTATTTTGTTGTCATGTTTGGGTGCTGTAGCATGTTCATCTCATTGCATTTAGATGGCTACTTGCTGTAAATCGCAGACCCGTGTCATATTTGAATCGCTTGCCATTTCCAAACCGTAACTCCGATTCCGGCGTTCTTTATATCGTTTTCAAGAGATTTCATCTCATCTTTACAGTGGCACACTTGGATTTCCATGTTGAGTCCATGTTCATGCATTTTCTGTCATATCTTGCATTTCGCATCCCGCATCGCATCCCGCATAGCATACCATCTTTGCATTGCGTTGTTTGAGTTTGCACGTGGTTGATTGTATCCTTGTTGCTTGTTTGTCTTGTTTGGGTAGAGCCGGGAGATGAGTTCGCTAACGAGGAGCCCGTTGAGTTTTCTTTCGAGGATCCAGTCAACTCTGACAACTGTGCAAGCAAGATGATCATACCCTCGAAATCACTACTATCTTTGCTATGCTAGTTTGCTCGCTCTTTTGCTATGCCATTGCTATGATGCCTACCACTTGTTTTCAAGCCTCCCAAATTGCCATGTCAAACCTCTAACCCACCATGTCCTAGCAAACCATTGATTGGCTATGTTACCGCTTTGCTCAGCCCCTGTTATAGCGTTGCTAGTTGCAGGTGAAGATTGAAGGCCGTTCCTTGTTCCAACATTATTTATTTACTTGTTGGGATATCATTATTTTATCTTGTTATCTTAATGCATCTATATACTTGGTAAAGGGTGGAAGGCTCGGCCTCTCGCCTAGTGTTTTGTTCCACTCTTGCCGCCCTAGTTTCCGTCATATCGGTGTTATGTTCCCGGATTTTGCATTCCTTACGCGGTTGGGTTATAATGGGAACCTCTTGATATTTCGCCTTGATTAAAGCTTTTCCAGCAATGCCCAACATTGGTCTTACCATTTGCCACCTAGCCTCTTTGTCCCTTGGGTTTCCGGAGCCCGAGGGTCATCTTATTTAAACCCCCCCCCCGGGCCAGTGCTCCTCTGAGTGTTGGTCCGACCGAGTAGACTGCAGGGCCACCTCGGGGCAACTTGAGGGTTGGTTTTACTCGTAGGATGTCTCATCTGAGTGTGCCCTGAGAACAAGATATTTGCAGCTCCTATCGGGATTTGTCGGCACATTCGAGCGGTGTTGCTGGTCTTGTTTTAACCTGTCGATGTGTCTTGAATTACCGAGATACCGAGTCTAATCGGAATGTCTTGGGAGGAGGTCTATTCCTTCGTTGACCGTGAGAGCTTGTCATGGGCTAAGTTGGGACTCCCCTGCAGGGATTTGAACTTTCGAAAGCCGTGCCTGCGGTTATGGGCAGATGGGAATTTGTTAATGTCTAGTTGTAGATAACTTGAACCTTAATTTAATTAAAATGAATCAACTGAGTGTGTTACCGTGATGGCCTCTTCTCGGCGGAGTCCGGGAAGTGGACACGGTGTTGGAGTAATGTTTGCGTAGGTTGTTCTCTAGTTTCTCGCTCGCGCTTTGCCTCCTCTTCTCGCTCTCTTTTGCGAATAAGTTAGCCACCATATTTGCTAGTCGCTTGCTGCAGCTCCACATATTTTTACCCTGTCATACCTTTAAGCTTAAATAGTCTTGATCGCGAGGGTGCGAGATTGCTGAGTCCCTGTGGCTCACAGATTACTATTACACCAGATGAAGGGCCTGATGATTCCGCTCCAGCAGACACGTATGAGCTCAAGTGGGAGTTCGACGAAGACTCTCAACGTTACTATGTTTCCTTTCCCGATGATCAGTAGTGGTGCCTAGTTGGGGGTGATTGGGACCGTGTCGCATGTTGGGTTCTCTTTTATTTTGGCGCCGTAGTCGGGCCATGAGTGTTTGGATGATGTAATGTTATTTATGTACTTGATTGACGTGGCGAGTGTAAGCCAACTATGTTATCTCCCCTTTTATTATTATATTACATGGGATGTTTGTGAAGATTGCCTACCTTGCGACATATGCCTTCAATGCGATTATGTCTCTAAGTCGTGCCTCGACACGTGGGAGCTATAGTCGCATCGAGGGTGTTACACAATGCTCAGCCTGAAGACAATCCTTCTAGTGATGACAATGATCAGCAAGAGCAAAATCTTCGTCCTGTTCATCCTCGTGTTGCAAATGAAGTACAGATTGAGAGAATAATTGAGAGCATCAATGCAACACAGCTAGCAAATTTCTGTGGGCACTTTGCATTCGTCTCAATATCTGAACCCAAGAAAGTTAATGAAGCCTTCATGGAACCTGAATGGATTCAAGCTATGCAAGAAGAGCTCCAACAGTTTGAGCTGAATAATGTATGGGAACTGGTTAAGCGACCTGTTCCTCGTAAGCACAATATAATAGGCACTAAATGGATATATCGCAACAAGCAAGATGAGCATGGTCAAGTTGTCAGAAACAAAGCTCGTCTCGTTGCTCAAGGATACACTCAAGTTGAAGGGATTGACTTCAATGAAACATTTGCTCCTGTGGCTCGACTTGAAGCCATACGCATACTGCTGGCCTATGCAAATCATCATAACATTCTTCTGTATCAAATGGATGTGAAGAGCGCTTTTCTCAATGGCAAGATTGAAGAAGAAGTGTATGTTGCACAACCGCCTAGCTTTAAAGATCCAAAACATCCTGACATGGTGTACAAGCTCAACAAGGCACTGTATGGCCTCAAACAAGCCCCTCGGGCTTGGTATGACACACTCAAAGACTTCCTGAAGAGCAAAGGCTTCAAACCTAGTTCCCTCGATCCCACTCTCTTCACGAAGACATATGATGGTGAACTGTTTGCGTGCCAAATATATGTGGATGACATTATCTTCGGCTGCACCAATCAGAAATACAGTGAAGAGTTTGGATATATGATGCAAGAGCAATATCAGATGTCCATGATGGGTGAGCTGAAGTTCTTCCTTGCTCTTCAAATACGTCAGCAATGCAACGGCATCTTTATATCTCAAGAGAAATACCTCAAAGATTGCCTGAAGAAATTTGGAATGCAAGACTGCAAAGGCTACACGATGCCAATGCCAGCCAAACATCATTTGGGTCCCGACGACAATGGTAAAGAGTTCGATCAAAAGGTATACCGCTCCATGATTGGTTCCTTGCTTTATTTATGTGCATCTAGGCCAGATATCATGCTTAGTGTTTGCATGTGTGCCCGGTTCCAAGCGGCACCAAAGCAATGGCATCACTTAGCTGTGAAGCGAATTCTCAGATATTTGGCTCACACCCCAACACTAGGATTATGGTATCCAAAGGGCTCAGAGTTTGATCTAGTTGGATTCTCGGATGCTGATTATGCTGGTGACAAGGTGGATCGCAAGTCTACATCAGGCACATGTCATTTTCTGGGACGATCACTTGTATGTTGGTCTTCAAAGAAGCAGAACTGTGTATCTCTCTCCACTGCTGAATCTGAATACATTGCTGCTGGATCTTGCTGCGCTCAGCTTCTATGGATGAAGCAAACACTCAAAGACTATGGCATCCATCTGAAGCAAGTGCCACTCTACTGCAAGAACAAAAGCGCCATCAAGATTGCCAACAACCCAGTTCAGCACTCGAAGACAAAGCACATTGAAATTCGTCATCACTTTCTCAGAGATCATGTTATGAAGGAAGATATTGATATCATACACATCAACACTGAAGAGCAATTGGCAGATATCTTCACCAAGCCCTTGGATGAGAAGAGGTTTTGTAAGTTACGGTGTGAGCTGAATATCTTGGAATCCTCAAATGCCCTGTGATCAGGCACACATCCTAACACTTAAGCATGTTGATGACATAGATGTGCAACACACGAAGTAAAGTATATCTTCAATCAATGAAGACTTACATTCTGAGTGTGAATGTATTAATGTGGAATTTGACTTCGGAGCGCCACGATAATTGTGCGTCGTGTCTGGATCTAATACTTCCTATACGGTGGGTAACGCCACCACGAAAATTCTTCCCTTTAAAGTGTCTATCTCATGGCGTTATATTTGCAAAGTCTTCGCATTTTGTTTGTCTTCAATGATTAAAACGTTCTCCTGTTTATCTTCAACGTACTGATTTGGTTTCTGTCCTCTACAGCATTCACTTATAGCTATGGCTTCTTGCTGAATCTTTTGAACTAAGTGAATGTGATCGAACCCTAACCCATCTATGCTTCTTTCCTAAGTCTATCTATCCAAATCATATGCATTCTATTGACACTGTCAAAATGTCTTCTCTGCATCCTTGTCAGCGGAAGACACAGAGACAAACATTAATCCGTTTTCAATGCCAAATCCTTTTCACCTAAAACCCGGAGAAGTGGGAATGACCACCCGACAATCCAGGCGTGTGTGGGAACATGGAACAACCTCCGATGTGTTGCATGATAGCCACGTGTCCTTCAGATGTGAATCGCCAGGGGAACCTGTGTAATAACATTGTGCCATCCCTATCCCTTTAAATACATGCCTCACCACAGTCATTATCCCTTCTTCCACTCTCGCACAAACCCTAGCGCCACGGCTAGCCCTCGACGACGTCGGCGACGAAGCGCTTAGCTGCCGCAACCTCACCGACGTCGTCTTCACGCCGGCCGCGGACATCGTCTTTTCCGCCGTTGCCGTAGGTGTCCTCCGTCGCCAAGTTAGGGCACGGACGATCGAACTGCTCAGCCTCCTCGCCCACTCCATCTAGCAGTTCTTCATGTGGTAAATAAAACCTCCTTTTTACGGCCCCTTTGATCCTATAGATTCATCACTTTCTACCACAAGCAACTTCTATTCACACAAGTTGGATCTATTTCATACTGCATCTCATAATATGCCTAGTATGTTCACTTATGCTTCACAAAGTAGTTAGATTCCTCACTTGTACTTATTCATGGATTCGTACAAATCTGGAACCAACTCTCTATCTATGAGTGAATGTCTTCGCACTATGAGTTCAATGTCTTCTAAACTGATTTATCTTCAAAATCTTCTGAGAATGCATATGACCTCTTCCCTTCCCTCGCACCTTAATGCTGTCACAGGTACATGTCCGTGGGAGAATCCCTTGGTTCTCATAGTCTGCATTCATTTGCAGAATTCTTATAGCATCATATAAATTCTCCTGGAGCCAATTCTTGTCTGACCAGTAGACGGAAGACTTTGACAGTTTTGAAGCCTTTCAGTTTAAACTTCATGGCATCAGAAAAATCTGCAAGGAAGGGAGGCAGACAGCGCCGTGGAAACACTACTAAGGACCTGCCACCAGATCTCTATGAGCTATACAAGTCAGATCCAGAAGAAACCTATGGAGAACGCAAGAACCGAATCCAATGGATTCGAAGAAATTGGGCAGAGGAATGGTTCAAGTACAGATTCGTCACCGACGAATATGCTGAGAAGAGTGCCATCAAGGGCCCCTGGGGAGATATCATATACAAAGGTCTTCAGCCCAAATCATAGTCCGAAGCTATTGCTCAAGGCTTTTACCCCTGCATGCTTCGTGGACCTCAGCCTGCCAATGCCGACCCATCCTCTCTGTTATGGTGTCGCAAATACAATCTCTTCAAGCGCAACTATCAGTTTGCATAGAACTCTGCCAAGGAAAACAAGAAGTCATTGGGATTAGACTTCAACCCAGGCCCCTCTGCGCCACGTGCTGATGGCACACGAGAAGCTGAACCCAATCTGGTTGGGCCCTTCTACAACCTAGAAGGTCTCATCACTCATATTATGGTTCAAGGGGCAGTCGTGGATCAACCTGCACACGATGCTGAATCTGACGAAGCACCTGCACCACCAAAGCCAAAGAAGCTGAAGAAGCCTAAAGCTTCAAAGCCTGCCCCAGCACCAAAGGTCTCATGGGCGAAGCCTCTGGCCACTACACCTCCTGAACACAGTGTGTAGTCTGAAGATTTATCACGCATCTCCAAGCCCTTCAAAGTGAAGATGCCCTTGCAACCCACTAGCCAAGCACTGACCGCTGCTGCCATTCTGCGCAATGACGCCATTGATCTGTCCAGCGACAATGATCTTGGTGATGATCCTCTTGAGCAGTTGATCAAGAGCAAGCAAGAGGCAAAAATCTTCAATGACCTCCCTCTCTTTGATGTTGAAATCATCAACACCTTCATTGATGAGTGGTTTGACAGCCCAAATGTCAGCTTTGATGATCTTCAGCTTCCGATTGGCCTGAGCGTCGCCTTCCATGGAGCCATTGCTACTGAGCTGGCTCTAGCTCAGAATATTGTTGAACTGAAGCATAAGATTGATTATGAAAATGCTTAGTTCAAGAAGCACATGGCAAAGCTCAATGTTGAAGACATTCAGAACTTTCAGACCATGATGCATGAGCTTAAGGAAGCATTCCGAACCAAACGCGAAGAAGCCAAAGGTTCTCGTGAGCGCATGAAGGATCTTGCTGCTAAATGTGTCCAAGGATACAATGAGGCTAAAAAGCGCAAGGCCTTGGGGCGACCAGGAATCGACCCCAGAATGGCGGCCAAGAAGAAGAAGCCAGCTGTGGCAGAACCCGAAGCACCAAGGCAGGAAGTACATCCAATTGTCTTCCCAGCCAGTATGACAGGCTCGAAGCCTAAGGTCCCCACAGTGGCTTCAGAACTGAAGAAAACAAGGGTTGCTAAAACTGAAGCCAGAAAGCGCAAAACCAAGGGCACTACTGATGATGCTCCTCCAACCAAGAAACGCAAAACCAAGAAGAGAGATCGGGCTGCTCCCACAGAGCCCCTTAATGTCGAGCCAATCTCAGTGGCTCTTCCTGCATCTGAACATCATGAGCGCCAGCTGATAGTTCATGAGCCTGCTTCCACAGAGGCTCCTGAAGCTGAAGAAAATCCTGAAGTTAATCCAGTTGTTGACCCCACCACAGCTGAAGACATTGGTCCTCACGACAATGTTGAAGATGATGAAGTCCTTCCTCAGATAGAGCACCAATTGGTATCATCGCCTGTGCTCACGCATAGCGAACTCATCAGCATTGGTCGTCCTCTGACGCCAACTGCTCAGGATGCATCGTGGGCTGATCACTCACAGAGACAAGACACTCCAAGCTCTCCCCAACCGCAAGCTACCCCACCAGTGCAAGATGATGATGACTTCGAGGCCCAACACACTCCATCTCCACAAGCGTCGCCCGCATTACGCAGGCTTCGCAAAGGACCAAGGCCCCAAGTCACTCCCACAATGCACGTGTCTGAGTCCGAAGCCAAAATGGCTGAAGAAATTCCGGCTGCATCAGCCGATGAAGAAGAAGCCCCAAGAGTTGAAAGAGTTGCTACACCCCTGTCCCACCAAGATGTTGTTCTCAAGGAGAACGTGTCCGACCCTCCAGCTTCTGAAGTGGAGGTTAACAACCCTAAGGCGGCCACCAACATCACCGCTGACGCCAATGACGTCGTCATGGCTGAAGCCAATGCGGTTCCTGAAGCCAATGAGGCGCCTGCAGCTACTGTGGTGCCAGAAGTCAATGCAGCACCAGAAGTCACTGCTGAAGCACCTGAGGTCCAAGCACCTGAAGCAACTGTGGCCCCTGAAGCCCATTAAGACAATGCCAATGCTCCTGTTCCCCCTGCAAGACCTCATACAATTAAGCTTGAATTTAATCGTGGTCAGCCTGTTATGGTCCGATGGCCCATTCTGACTCCTCCGCCTGCTGCGGGTCCACAATTTGAGTATCACATCGAGCACAGACCTCAAGTCCAAAAGCCCAAGTCAAGACTTCCACGATTCCCAGGCACTGCCACTTCACCTAGGGTCTTCAATGTGAATGGCTTCATGGCACATAATACCTTCTTCAACAGCTCCAAGAACCCTTATACAAGACCGCGCATTTCCTCAGATCGGTTCTAGAGCTATCAGCAGCGCAGCTACTATTCATGTGTCCTATACAATCAAGGGCGCATATTTCCACATATGCGCCTCGACTCTGAAGCTATAGTTGGACTGCCCTACCTTGAAGAAGCATTGGATTGTTTCAGAGATGCTGGTTTGTTGCAATTTGTCACAGATAAGGAGCACTGGAATGAAGAGCTTCTGCTACAGTTCTATGCAACTCTCCACATTCGAGGCTACAACAGGGATCCAAAGACTTGGGTCCTTGAGTGGATGACAGGCAATGTCCATCATGAAGCTAAAGCTCTTGATATCATTGAGCTCACAGGCCTGCCCACTCCTGGTGAATACTATGAACCAGGTTGTCAACAACACCAAAATGCCCTGGAAAGCATCTTTCAGAAGCCAGAACCCAACATGAGTCAAATGTTGAGCATGATGAAGCCTTTGCCTCACGATGCTGAATACCCATCTGCGTTGTTTGTCGAAGACCTAGAGTACCTGCCTCGCACCATTTACCACATCATCAGGAAGACTCTATGGCCTGTCAAAGGACACTCATCTGCAGCGAAGCTTGAAGGAGCAATGAAGACTTTGGTCTTCTATATTTTCAATGGCATCAGCTTCAATGCTCAAGACTTCTTCATCAGGCAGTTGGCTATGTCTGGCTCCGACATCTTTGGGTTGAAATTCTATGCTCCATGGGTCATGCGTTTGATCAAGCATCACTCAGCCTTCAACTATCAGCCGTCTGCACGCAATCATCTTATATTCTTGCCCGAGATTGATCTGTCAGTTGAAGCCATTTACCCAGAGCCTGCTAAGGATCCCATTTATCTTCACAATGTTGATCACCAAAGCTTCACCCAGCCCATTGAAGGAGTTCCAGCAGTCTCTCGTGTTTATCCCCTTGCTGGAAACACACGTGCCCCTCGTGCTCAAACTGATGCCACTGGTAGCGCCATTGCGCAAAGGCCTCGACGACAATCTCGTGTCCTAAATGACCGAGAGCTTCTCTCACGCTGCATCAGAAATAGGACAAACATCACGACTGGCTTAAGTGTCAGATGCAAAGCCTCTTGGTGGATGTCAACCACATTCGCAATCTTGCCACCAAGAATGCCTTTGTCACTCATGAAACCTGTCGGAGGTCGTGGAAGAGTTTGACCCTACTTAGTGCTGAAGCTAATCTGCACGACGATGGCTTCACCGAACGCTTCAAGTTTGACTCGACTCCTCCCAGAAATGCTCACTTGCGTCGGACTCCCTCACTTGAAGACTCTGAATACTCGTCCTCAGCTGCGACCGTAAATGCCAGAGTCATCGATGACCAAGATTATGCAACTTCACCTCCTCCAACTTCAGCGCGTGTCGACACTACACCAAGTTCCTCTGCACCACCGGATCTCAACGACGACCCTATTGCCTCGCCTGCACCTCATGGGAACGAGTAGGCACTCTATGTCTTCAAACCTTTTTGGTCCTCACTGACAAAAGGGGGAGAAGCATATGAGTTGATAGTCTTCAAGCGGGTCCATATGGGTGGTTGCTTCACTTTTTGCTACTTTTGCCAAGTGCTTACAACTTTCGTTTTTGATACATTTGGTTCTTTGAGTTGTAACACTTAAACTCGATGGTCGTCTGCTACTTATTTGCTATTCTGTGATGCGATGATAAATTCAGCATGTGCGACGATAAATTCCGCACTTAGATCAGTTTGTAGACGTCCATTTTTCATTATGCATGTCATTATCTTCGTTACATCATATCTTGCATAATGAATTGTCATCATAGGTTGAAGAGGATCTCCACAAGTACAACCTGCCATGTGCATTTGCATTCCAAAAGCAAATTACTTATATGCACATCTTCAGGGGGAGCCCTTGCAACTTATGAAGATAATACCCTATCATTTACAATTTCACATATTTTATTCCCCGTTGAAAACTTCAACCAGTTTGTCATCAATCACCAAAAAGGGGGAGATTGTAAGTGCATCTAGTGCCACCCCTAGTTGGTTTTGGAGTATTGACGACAAACCTGGTTGAGGGACTAATGTGTTTGTGAGAATTGCAGGATAACACAGGAAGAAGTCCCTCATTGATTTGGTTTTCCTACCAGAGATGACCCCTAAAAATGTATGAAGACATTGAAGTCAAAGGTGGTATGTGAAGACATTCACATTGAAGACTATGACAAGAGAAGACATCGCGTGAAGACTATGGAGCGCGAAGACTTAGCAGTTTTGTCGTTCTTTATTTTTTCTTTGTTGAGTCATAGGAACCACCGTACTGTTAAGTGGGGTCCAAGAGAACCAGTCAGAATGACTGAAGTGATGCTTAACCAAAATCCTATGTCTTCGAGTGAAGACTATGAGAGGAAATCTTATTTAGAGTTGGATAAGTCAGCTTTTCTTGTAGCCCAAGTAAAGTTGCCGTGTGTGTTTGAAATCTGACCGTTGGAACACGTGTCAGTTCCTTAGTGACCCAGGGTCATTTCGGACAAATCAGGTCAGGTTGCCTAGTGGCTATAAATAGCCCACCCCCTACAACCATAAACGGTTGGCTGCTCAGAGTTAGTGCACGGCTTTTGTCGTTTGAGAGCAACCCACCTCGAAGCCTTTGAGAGAGAATTCCTTGCGAGGATAAAGCCCTAAACACCCAGAGCCAAAGAGTGTTAGGCATCACTTAAGTCTTCCTATTTGTGTGATCTGAAGACTTATTACACTTGAGGATTGTGAATCCTCCAGCCGGTTAGGCGTCACGTTCTGAGCATCCAAGAGTCATTGTGGATCGCCGGTGAACGAAGTCTGTGAAGGTTTGGAAGTCTACCTTGAAGACTTACCAGAGTGATTGGGCGAGGACTGGGTGTCCTTAGCTCAAGGGGAATAAGGTGAAGACGCGGTCTTCTGAGTTGAATCTCAGCCTCCCTAACCAGACGTGCAATTGTCACAGTAACTGGAACTGGTCCAACAAATCATTGTCTTCAACGAGTCACTGGTTTCATCCTTCCCTTTCCTTTACTCACTGTTGGCCCTGGTGAAGTCATTGTATGATTGCATTATCTTTTGTCTTCACTGAGTGACTGCTTGTTCTGATTGGCTTCACACTATCTTCCTACCGGATCTATACTGCCTAGTTGCTATTAGTCATTGTGCTTTCACTTCATTGAATACTTGACTATGGCTTGCTTAGTGTAGTCTACCTTCCGCTGCATGGTAATAGGTTTATTTCTATCGTCTGTCTTCGAAACTTCCATGTTTTGAAGACTTTCATAAAAATCGCCTATTCACCCCCCCCCTCCTCTAGTCGATCACTAGCACTTTCAGATATGATGCTGTAAGAATTCTGCAAATGAATGCAGACTATGAGAACCAAGGGATTCTCCCACGGACATGAACCTGTGACAGCAGTAAAGATGCGAGGGAAGGGGAAGAGGTCATATGCATTCTCAGAAGATTTTGAAGATAAATCAGTTTGAAGACATTGACCTCATAACGCGAAGACATTCACTTATGTGTTTGAAGTTGGTTCCAGATTTGTACGAATCCAAGAATAGGTACAAGTGAGGAATCTAACTAGTTTAGATGCATAAGTGAAGATGTTAGGCACAGTATGAGATGCAGAACTAGATAGATCCAAGTTTGTAGTCACAGAAACCACTTTTGGTGAAGAAGGATGAATCGATTAGATCAAAAGACGGTAAAAAGTGAGATTTTAATTACCACACGATGAACTGCTAGATGGGAAGAGTAGGAGACCGAGCAGTTTGATCCACCGTTCCCTAACTTGGCGACGAAGAACACCTACGGCGGCGGCGGAGAAGACGATGTCCGCGGCCGGCGTGAGGACGGCATCGGTGAAGTCGCGGCAGCTAAGCGCTTCGTCGCCGGCGTCGTCGAGAGCTAGCGGAGGCGCTAGGGTTTTGATGAGGTGGAGAGGTGGAAGAAGGATTTTTGACCGTGAGGGGACATGTATTTATAAGGAAAAGAACGGCACGGCGCAATTACGCAGGTGCCCCTGGCGGTTCACATCTAAGGGACACGTGGCAAACATGCAACACGTTGAAAGCAGTTCCTTGTTCCCACGCCCGTCTGGATTGTCGGGCGGTCATTTCGGCTTCTCCGGGTTTCAGGCAATAAGGATTAAGCATTTAAAACAGATTGAATGTTTGTCTCTGTGTCTTCCGCTAACAAGGACGCAGAGAAGACATTCGACAGTTTCAATAGAATGCATATGATTTGGATTGATAGATTTGAGGTAGAAGTATAGAGAGGCTAGGGTCCGATCACATTCACTTAGATCAAAAGATTCAAATGAAAAGACATAGCTATAAGTGAATGCTGTAGAGGACAGAACACTTAATATATGCATATACCAAGTCAACATTGTGAAGATAATCAAGAAAGCAAATCAATGTTGAAGACAAATCAAGTGTGAAGACTTTGCAAAAGTAACGCCATGAGAAAAACACTTCTAAAGGAAGAATTTGGTGGTGGCGTTACCCACTGTATAGGAAGTATTAGACCCAGACACGGCACACAATTATCGTGGAGCTCCGAAGTCAAACTCCACGTTAATGTATTCACACTCAGAATGTAAGTCTTCATTGATTGAAGATATAATTTACTTCATGTGTTGCACATCTAAGTCATCAACATGCATAAGTGTTAGGATGTGTGCCTGATCACAGGACATTTGAGGATTCCAAGATATTTAGCTCACACCGTAACTTGCAAAACCTTTTCTCATCCAAGGGCTTTGTGAAGATATCTGCCAGTTGCTCTTCAGTGTTGACGTGTATGATATCAATATCTTCCTTCATGACATGATCTCTGAGAAAGTGATGACGAATTTCAATGTGATTTGTCTTCGAGTGCTGAACTCGGTTGTTGGCAATCTTGATGGCGCTTTCGTTATCACAGTAGAGTGGCACTTGCTTCAGATGAATGCCATAGTCTTTGAGTGTTTGCTTCATCCATAGAAGCTGAGCGCAGCAAGACCCAACAGCAATGTATTCAGATTCAGCAGTGGAGAGGGATACACAGTTCTGCTTCTTTGAAGACCAACATACAAGTGATCGTCCCAGAAAGTGACATGTGCCTGATGTAGACTTGTGATCCACCTTGTCACCAGCATAATCAGCATCCGAGAATCCAACTAGATCAAACTCTGAGCCCTTTGGATACCATAATCCTAGTGTTGGGGTGTAAGCCAAATATCGAAGAATTCGCTTCACAGCTAAGTGATGCGATTCCTTTGGTGCCGCTAGGAATCGAGCACACATGCAAACACTAAGCATAATATCTGGCCTAGATGCACATAGATAAAGTGAAGAACCAATCATGGAGCGGTATACCTTTTGATCAAACTCTTTACCATTGTCGTCGGGACCCAGATGGTGTTTAGCTAGCATTGGCGTCGTGTAACCTTTGCAATCTTGCATTCCAAACTTCTTCAGGCAATCTTTGAGGTATTTCTCTTGAGATATGAAGATGCCATTTCTTTGCTGACGAATTTGAAGACCAAGGAAGAACTTCAGCTCACCCATCATGGACATCTGATATTGCTCTTGCATCATGTGTCCAAACTCATCACTATATTTCTGGTTGGTGCAGCCGAAGATAATGTCATCCACATATATTTGGCACACAAAAAGTTCACCATCATATGTCTTCGTGAAGAGTGTGGGATCCAGGGAACCAGGTTTGAAGCCTTTGCTCTTCAGGAAGTCCTTGAGTGTGTCATACCAAGCACGAGGGGCTTGTTTGGGGCCATACAGTGCCTTGTTAAGCTTATAAACCATGTTAGGATGTTTTGGATCTTCAAAGCCAGGCGGTTGTGCAACATACACTTCTTCTTCAATCTTTCCATTGAGAAAGGCACTCTTCACATCCATTTGATACAGAAGAATGTTATGATGATTTGCATAGGCCAGCAGTATGCGTATAGCTTCAAGCCTAGCCACAGGAGAAAATGTTTCATCGAAGTCAATTCCTTCAACTTGAGTGTATCCCTGAGCAACGAGACTGTAAGTGCATCTAGTGCCACCCCTAGTTGGTTTTGGAGTATTGACGACAAACCTAGTTGAGGGACTAATGTGTTTGTGAGAATTGCAGGATAACACAGGTAGAAGTCCCTCATTGATTCAATTTTACTACCAGAGATGATCCCTAAAAATGTATGAAGACATTGAAGTCAAAGGTGGTATATGAAGATATTCACATTGAAGACTATGACAAAAGAAGACACGTTATGAAGCCTATGGAGCTCGAAGACTTAGATCTTTCGTAGTTCTTTTTCTTTTGTGTTGAGTCATAGGAACCACCGTACTGTTAAGTGGGGTCTAGGAGAACCAGTCAGAATGACTGAAGTGATGCCTAAACCAAAAACCTATATCTTCGAGTGAAGACAATGAGAGCGAATCTTGTCCAGAGTCGGACAAGTCAGCTTTGCTTGTAGCCCAAGTAAAGTTGCCATGTGAGTTTGAAATCTGACCGTTGGGACACGTGTCAGTTCCTTAGTGACCCAGGGTCACTTCGGACAAATCAGATCGGGTTGCCAAGTGGCTATAAATAGCCCACCCCCTACAACCATAAACGGTTGGCTGCTCAGATTTCAGTGCACGGCTTTTGTCGTTTGAGAGCAACCCACCTCGAAGCCTTTGAGAGAAAATTCCTAGCGAGGAGAAAGCCCTAACCACCCAGAGCCAGAGTAAATTGGGCATCACTTAAATCTTCTTGTCTGAGTGATCTGAAGACTTATTACACTTGAGGACTGTGCATCCTCCAGACGGTTAGGCGTCGCATTCTGAGCATCCAAGAGACATTGTGGATTGCCAGTGAACGAAGTCTGTGAAGGTTTGGGAGTCTACCTTGAAGACTTACCAGAGTGATTGGGCGAGGACTATGTGACCTTAGCTCAAGGAGAATACAGTGAGGACTTGTGTCCTGAGCTGCGTGTTCAGGACTGGGTGTCCGGGACTGTGTGTCCTAAGGTTTAAATACCTAGCCGCTCCAACCAGACGTACAGTTGTCACAGCAACTAGAACTGGTCCAACACATCATTGTCTTCAACGAGTCACTGGTTTCATCTTCACTTCCTTTTACTTACTATTACTCATTGTGAAGCCATTGCATGCTTGCTATATCTTTTGTCTTCACAACGTAACTGTATGATTTGTTTGGCTTCATAACTTCTTCCTACCTGATCCTTATTACACTGCAGCTACTTGTCATTGTGCTTTCACTCTATTGAATACTTGACCATGGCTTGCCTAGTGTAATCTAACTTCCGCTGCATAGTGATAGGCATATCTCTACTGTTTGCCTTCATAACTTCCACATTTTGAAGACTTTCATAAAAATCGCCTATTCACCCCCCCTCTAGTTGATATAATGCACTTTCAATTGGTATCAGAGCAAGGTGCTCCCTTGTTCTGTGTGATTCGGTTTAACCACCTGGAGTTTTAGCTATGTCGACTGCGGGGATAATTAAAGTCTCTGCTGCGTGCCCCGTCTTCGATGGAACTGAATATCCCTACTGGAAGAATAAGATGCGTATGCATCTTGAAGCCATTGACGTCGACCTATGGTATGTCGTCGAGAACGGTGTTCCCAAGGCTGGAGAAGGTGTCACTGCTGCTGATGTCAAGAAATTCGTTCAACTGGACTCTACTACCAAGAACATCATCTGTGGTCATCTGACCAAAGGACAGTATGGCCGTGTGAGTGCTTTGAAGACATCCAAGCTGGTCTGGGACTGGCTCTCCAAGGTCAATGAAGGCATCTCAACCCAGAGAGATCAGAGAATCAGCGTTCTTCGCAACCTCTTCAACCGCTTCAAGCGAAATGACAATGAGAATGTCTAGCACACATTTGATCGGCTCACTAACATCACAAATGAGCTTCAAGCCCTCGGCGCTACTGAGATCACCAAACATGAAATCGTCAAGACGCTGCTGAGATCACTTGATAGTTCGTTTGACATCCTAGCCCTGATGATTCAAGAACATCCTGATTTCAAGACACTCGATCCGTCTGACATACTTGAAAGGCTCAACACACATGAGTTTCAGCTTTCTGAGAAAAGAGATATCTACGGTCCAAACTATGGGCGAACTCGTGCCTTGAAGGCAAAAGCTGTTTCCTCATCTGAAGAAGAATCTGACAGCAGTTCTGATGATCCTGAAGACATTGGAAGGGAACTTGCAATGCTTGTGAAGAAGTTCCAAAAGTTCACCAAGAAGAAAGGCTTCAGAAAGTCTTCACGATCAAGCTTAAGGAATGATGAAGCTTCTGCTCATGACTACAAGAAGAAAACATGTCACAAGTGCAAGAAACTTGGCCACTTCATCTCTGAGTGTCCACAGTTGGACAATGAGAACAAAAAGAAGAACAAGAGCAAGGAATATGACTCTGACGACAAGAAGAAGAAGAATAAGAAGAAGAAATACTCAAAATCTTCTTCCAAGTCTTCCTCAAAGTCTTCATCACACAAGAAGAGCTCATCTGGCAAGGCACGTGCGTTTGTTGGCAAGGAAATGGATTCAGAGGAGGAGTCCGCTTCTGAGGAGGCAGAGGTGGAGTCTGAGGAGGAGTCTGATTCTGGCATTGCAAGTCTGGCTACAGCATACGTCGCCAAGTCCATCTTCAACACTGAAGACAATGACCTCATCACCAACACCGATGCAAATGACAAGGACTACTCCACTTCTACCTACTGCTTCATGGCACGCGGTGCCAAGGTAAACAAACGCACTACTCACTATCAAACATCTAGTGACGATGACTCTAATTGTGATTCAAAACCCAGTTACAGAACACTCGCTAAAATTGCAACTGAACAATAGAAAGCCATGGAACATATGTAGGATCGGAAGTATGTCTAGAGGGGGGGTGATTAGACTACTTGACCAAATAAAAACTTAACCTTTTCCCAATTTTAGTTCTTGGCAGATTTTAGCTAATTTAGGACAAGTCAAGCAATCATCACATGATTCAAGCAAGCATGCAAAGAGTATATTGGCAGCGGAAAGTAAAGCATGCAACTTGCAAGAATGTAAAGGGAAGGGTTTGGAGAATTCAAACGCTATTGGAGACACGGATGTTTTTCCCGTGGTTCGGATAGGTGGTGCTATCCTACATCCACGTTGATGGAGACTTCAACCCATGAAGGGTAACGGTTGCGCGAGTCCACACAGGGCTCCACCCAAGGGTAACGGTTGCGCGAGTCCACACAGGGCTCCACCCACGAAGGGTCCACGAAGAAGCAACCACCCACAAAGGGTCCACGAAGAAGCAACCTTGTCTATCCCACCATGGCCATCGCCCAGACAGGACTTGCCTCACTAGCGGTAGATCTTCACGAAGTAGGCGATCTCCTTGCCCTTACAAACTCCTTGGTTCAACTCCACAATCTTGTCGGAGGCTCCCAAGTGACACCTAGCCAATCTAGGAGACACCACTCTCCAAGAAGTAACAAATGGGGTGGAGGTAATGAACTCCTTGCTCTTGTGCTTCAAATGATAGTCTCCCCAACACTCAACTCTCTCTCATAGGATTTGGATTTGGTTGAAAGAGGATTTGAGTGGAAAGCAACTTGGGAAGGCTAGAGATCAAGATTCATATGGTAGGAATGGAATGTCTTGGTCTCAACACATGAGTAGGTGGTTCTCTCTCAGAACATATGAGTTGGAATGGTGTGTGTGTTCTGATGGCTCTCTCCTCGAATGAGAAGAAGGTGGAGGGGTATATATAGCCTCCACACAAAATCCAACCGTTACATAGTTTTCCAATCTCGGTGGGACCGAATCAATAAACTCGGTCGGACCGAAAATGTAAACCTAGTGACCGTTAGAGTTTTTCGGTGGGACTGACATGCAACTCGGTAGGACCGATATGGTTAGGGTTTGGGCATAACGTAATCTCGGTGAGACCGATTACACAAACTCGGTGAGACCGAATTTGGTAATTAGCTAACCAGAGAGTTGGTCAGGCAAACTCGGTGGGACCGATTTGCTCTTTCGGTGAGACCGAGTGGAACTCGGTGAGACCGAAAAGTTACAAAGGGGAACACTGAGTTTACATTGCAATCTCGGTGGGACCGATTCGCTCTTTCGGTGGGACTGAAAAGTTATGAAAGGGAAACAGAGAGTTTGCAACCCCATCTCGGTGAGACCGAGATCCCTATCGGTAGGACCGAATTGCTAGGGTTTGGCAGTGGCTAATGACAAGTGAAACTCGGTGGCGCCGGATAGGAAGAATCGGTAGGACCGAGTTTGGCTTAGGGTTTAGGTCATATGTGGATATGGGAAAGTAGTTGAGGGTTTTGGAGCATATCACTAAGCACATGAAGCAAGAGGCTCATTAACAACACCTCATCCCTCCTTGATAGTATTGGCTTTTCCTAAAGACTCAATGTGATCTTGGATCACTAAAATATAAAATGAAGAGTCTTGAGCTTTTGAGCTTGAGCCAATCCTTTGTCCTTAGCATTTTGAGGGTTCCACTTTCACATCCATGCCATGCCAATCATTGAGATTTCCTGAAATAATCATCTTGGAATAGCATTAGCTCAATGAGCTATATGTTGTTATGAATTACCAAAACCACCTAGGGATAGTTGCACTTTCAATCTCCCCCTTTTTGGTAATTGATGACAACATATAGATCAAAGCTTCGACAAATGATAATAAGCAAGAAATATATCGTCGCTTTGAGAAGTATGTGATAAGTAAGGGCTCCCCCTAAATTTGTGCATATTTAAAATTTGCTTTGGACTGCAAATGCACAAAGAGTTAGAGTCATGGGTTACTCCTCCATGTCACATACATCTTGGTGGAGCGCTCAAAATGATAAGAATGAAATACATGCACTCATCACCAAGAAAAGTGAATGATCACATAAGATAGATAGGATAATAGCATTAAGCAAACATTAAGTGTAGCTTATGATCAAACACATGATCATCAATGTCTCACAAATAATGACGTAGTATCTCAGGCACTCAAAAGCAAACAAGTTCGAAAAACCACCAAATAAAGCAAGAGAGAAAAGCAACACTCTCTCTCTCTCTCGAAGCCTATGATCTATACATCTTCTCCCCCTTTGGCAACAAGTTACCAAAAACTTCCTAGAAAATGCATAGTGCTAAATCGACGCTCAAGCTTGATCTTCAGGTGGTGGTGGAGTCTGGATCACTCCAAGGACGAAGGCTTCGGTAGATGCTGAAGTAGTCGCTGGAGTTGGAGCTGAAGTAGATGCTGGAGCTGGTGGAACTGAGGCTGTTGCTGGTGCTGAGGTGGTGGCTCTTGTGTCAGCAACTGGCACGGCAGACGACCTCGACCTCTTGGCACTCTGGCAAAGGCATGATTGGTAGTCCTGCCTCTCCTCTCCTGCATGTCCTCCTGTAGCTGCTCCACTGCAGACTGGACTTCCGTTACCTTGACATCCAAGTCATAGAACTTCTGTTCCATGATTCTCTCTAGGCTATGTTGATTCTGAGTGAGGGTGGCCAGACTTTGCTCAATCCTCAGCGTGGATGCAATTAAGTAACCAAGCTGCTCTTGTTTAGTCTTCAAGAAATACTCAGATGCCTCCTCTTGAGTAGGCATCTTGGCAGCTTTCTCCTTCCTCGCCTTCTCCTTCTTCGCGTATGCTTGTGCAGATGATGGCTCGTTCTCAGTCATCACAACTTCATTGTCCTCGAAATCTGGACGGATGGGCAGGTGTTCCTTGTCCAATAGATATATGCCCGTGCCCATCTTGGAGTTGATGAGCTCCTGAATTTGAGGGGCATATCCGCAGCTCCTCTTATGATCTACTGCAGTCCTCTTGATTGTTTCCACTATGAGGCTCATTACCTTGAACTTCTGAGGCACATCAAACACATGTAGCAAGTTGATAGCATGGCCTCTGATCATCTTGTGATCTCCAGACTTGGGCAGTAAGGTGTGCCTTAGTATCCAATTGATCGTAGGCAGTCCTGACAAAAGGTAATGCACAGAGCCAAACTTGAAGGTGTCAAGAGCTTCATTGGGAATTTCCTTGTACATATTGGACATGGAGTTATGGTCCATCTTCTTCTTGGCATAGATATCCAAGTCATCATCTTGCTCCTCTGGGGCATTAATGATCTGTGCCCACTCAGCCACTGTGGATTGGTACCTTGTACCCTCAGACATCCATGTGATCCTCCCATCTGGATAAAAGTGTGCCGTGGAGTAGAATTGCATGATCAGTTCCTCGTTCCACTTTGTGAGCTTCTGCCCAACAAAGTCAGCTACTCCACAAGCATTAAAGCTGTCATATACTCCTGGGTAGTGCTCCTCCTTCTCCTTGATGTAGGTCCAGTCAACCCATCTCATGTCACAGACAATTGGCTTCTTATCTAGCAAAACAGTCTCATAGAAATCCTGCTGCTCCTTGGTGTGAAACCTGTAGTCCACGGCAGTCCTTCTTCTTGGCATAGATATCCAAGTCATCATCTTGCTCCTCTGGGGCATTAATGATCTGTGCCCACTCAGCCACTGTGGATTGGTACCTTGTACCCTCAGACATCCATGTGATCCTCCCATCTGGATAAAAGTGTGCCGTGGAGTAGAATTGCATGATCAGTTCCTCGTTCCACTTTGTGAGCTTCTGCCCAACAAAGTCAGCTACTCCACAAGCATTAAAGCTGTCATATACTCCTGGGTAGTGCTCCTCCTTCTCCTTGATGTAGGTCCAGTCAACCCATCTCATGTCACAGACAATTGGCTTCTTATCTAGCAAAACAGTCTCATAGAAATCCTGCTGCTCCTTGGTGTGAAACCTGTAGTCCACGGCAGTCCTTCTTCTTGAAGCATATGGGTCTGCTTCTCTCCACTTCCTCAGCCCTGAATCTCTCCTGAGCTTCATATCCTCAGCCACAGGATGAGCATCATTGTGGTCTGGGATCTTGGGCTTTAGCTTTCTCAGGACATTCTCTTCCTCTTCTTCAGCAACAGTCTCAGGCACTGGGGCCTTGTTCTTCTCAGCTGCAGGAATGCTCCTGCTGCCTTCATCAAATGAACTGGAGGGACTAGTGCCCTCACTCATCACCACTTGCTGCTCTAACATATTTTTGCTATCACTTTGATCAGACATGCTGCAAACTGACTGCTGACCCTGTGAATAGATTATAGATGAGGTAGAAAGGATGAGCATCACAAAATGCAGAGATTTTTGCAAAAGAATGATCCAAAAACTTAGTTTTAGTTTCCCACTGAAATCATCTCGGATCTACCGATTTTCAAACTCGGTGATACCGAAGCAGTTTTGGAACCTAAACTAGTGAACTCGGTAGGACCGAGTCACAGTTCGGTGGCACTGAGACTGCTAGGGTTTCACTGAGTTCAAAAATCGGTCACACCGATAAGTAATTCTCGGTCAGACCGAGTTTCACTTGTGCAATGGCATAAGCCAAATCGGTGGGACCGAGTTTTTCAACTCGGTGGGTCCGAGATGGTTTCGGCGGAAACCTAAACCTAGAATTTTCGAATCAAACCTAATCTACGGGTGTTTTGACTGGATAGAAGTTTATCAATCATGGCAAGAATCATGAAGAACACAATGTGCTAGGAATTGGACGGGGAATAGCACTGTGATCAAGTCCATACCCTAGTTCGGCGGAGACTTGCTACGGCGGCAACGGCAGGGCAGAATTCCCGTTGACGGCGACGGAGACCAGCGACTGGAGGCTGCTGGCGGCGAGAAGACGATCCGGAGACCACGAGGGCAGAGCAGGCTATCGCGCGGGTGAAGGGGTTCGGAGAAATTTCCAAAATTTTGCCCGTGACTATATATAGCCCGACCCTGTCGGTGTGACCGAGTGGAACAACTCGGTGGCACCGAGATTCATGACTGCAAGCAGTTACTGAAACTCAGTGTGACTGAAAGGTTCAAATCGGTTGCACCGAGATCGAAAACCTAGATCAACTTAATGATCTTGGTAAGACCGAAAGTGGAGTATCGGTCAGACCGAGAATCATAAAGAGGTTTTGGAAGTTTAAGTCTATGACAAATCGGGGACTCCGAGCGCTCCTCACACAGAGTGGTTCTAATCTGACTTGATCAAATTTTGTGATGCAGCATGAATAGAGTTTGAGACGAGAAAAGCATAGATAGCTAGAGGAGGTTCTTAGGCATTCTTGTCCATCCACTTGGCAAAATAAGATAAAACCAAACAATCAAAACAACAAGTGGATGTCCTCGAAGGAGTAAAATATGCAACCAGCATGCTCACACAATAAGATGGCAAATGAAATATGTGGCAAGGCATGCACAACCAATTCTAGCATCTATCAAGCAATTTGCGATGACTAGGTCACCTATATATTAGTATATTGACTTAGGAGTCAAATGAGAACACTTGATCATAGGTCATACTCATCGTTTAAGCTCAAGTGGGGTTACCACTTTTACATAAAAGCATTGTTTTGTTCACATCTTTAGAGTTGCTTTAGCTCAAATCTTAGAGTAAAGCTCCCCCTAGATGTGATATCCCCCCTAAGAGGGATGAACTAACCTTGGGTTTTGTCGATGATGACTTCATGTAGATATTGAAGATGTGGATGCTCAATGTTGATGTAGATCTCTTGGAGCTATCCATTTGAGTGAATTGCACTTTTTATACCTACATGGGTTAGTCCCACAAGGAACAAACAAGGATATCCATAGACATAGAGTGATGCACACAAAAGATGATGTCCATGAAAACTTTTTAGGTTACCTTGTCCCTTGTTTTACCAACAAGAGGGTTTGTGACTCCTTGAACTAGTGCAAGATGTGGAAGTTGATTGCACTTGTTCTTGCCAAAATGATAAGAGTGAAGTATGTTGGCGGAGTCACCCTCAAGAATTCTCTAGTTCTTCTTCTTTTGGATCCACATCATCTTGATGGGAATCCTTGGAGTTGTAGTCGTACTTGATGAAGTGGAACTTGAAGTAGTCTTGGGAATCCACTTGACTAAGGTCTTAGGAGCTTCTTCAAATGCATCAATTTCCTCTTGAAGCTTGTCCTTCGCTTTTTGCTCGTAGTCTTGTGGTGGAAGATCATCTTGAGCTTGTGTCCCCTTGAAAGAAGCATACTTCTCTTGTTGAGGGACAAACTTTGTCTTGGGGTATTGATCTTCTTCCCACTCAACTCCATTGGCATTGAACTTTCGTTCAAAACCAACACCTTGATTCTTCCGGTGCATTCCTTGCTTGCGCAAAATTTCCTCGAATTTCTTACTCCCGGCAAGGCTTTTGTACACTCCTTTCTCTATAATTCCCTTCAATAAGCTATTTTCTTGCTCAGGTGTAACTTGGCTAAGAGAATCATTAGTGGAATCAAGAGAACTACTAGAAGAAACAACATTGTATTTAACATGATCATTGTTACTGCTAGAGGAAGAATCTTTCTTGTTACTAGACTTGACTTGAGGCATGTAAGTAGATAAGAGTAAACGCTTGGCAATGTAAGAAGAACTTTTCTTGCGGAGATCATCATTGATTGCTTTTAAGAACTCATGCTCTTGCTCAAGATTGAGCTTCTCAAAGCGTAATTTCTCATGAGCTCTTAAAAGTTCTCGATGCTCTTCGAAGATGGTTTCATGAGCTAACTTAAGAGTTTTTAGTTCTTTAGTTAGGGCCTCAATCTTCTCCTTATCATTGTCATTCGTTTTATCTTGATTAGCATGTTTAATTGACATTTCATCATAGTATTCATCACTAGATTTGTCACCAAGCAAATCATCACCTAACAAGTCATCTTCATCACTATTGAAATCAACATACTCGGGATGTGTTACCTTAGGACCTTTGGCCATGAAGCATCTTCCAATTCCTTCATTTGGTGAGTTAAATATGTCGTAGGAGTTGGTTGACACAAGTGCTCGACCGGCAACACCTTCATCTTGAGTATCTTCGAAGCCAGAGTAATAACTTCTCTCGGAGTGGCTGTCGGAGTCGGAGCCGGATACCCATTCACCAACATGAGCTTGATGTCTTCGTCTTGTGTAGCTCCTTGATGATTTTTCCTTCCTTTCCGAATCCTTGCTTCTCCGTGAGTATCTTTGTTCATAACGATCATCTCTACTCCTTCTCTCTCTTGGTGGTGATCCTTTGCTTCTTCTTTTTGGAGAATCTTCTCTTCTCTTGTAGGGAGTCGTACACTCATTGGAATAGTGTCCGGGTCTTCCACAATTGTAGCAGTTTCGCTCTCGACTAGAAGATCTTTTGTCATTGTAGGACCTTGACTTGGAGCTTCTATCTTTGCTTCTACTCTTGTAGAATTTGTTGAAGTTCTTCACCATTAAGCTCAATTCTTCATTGAAGTCTTGTTTCTCACTTGATGATGTAGGGGCTTCACATGAGGCTTTATAGGCACCACTTGATTTGTTGTGAAGTTCCTCTTTATCCTTAAGTGACATCTCATGAGCAACAATTCTTCCAATAACCTCCGTTGGCTTGAGATCTTTGTAATTGGGCATCATTTGGATCAATGTGCACACGGTATCATATTTTCCATCCAAGGCTCTTAGAATCTTCTTGATGATGAATTTATCGGTCATCTCTTCACTTCCTAAGCCGGCAATCTCATTTGTGATGAGAGCAAGCCTAGAGTACATTTCAGCGACACCTTCACCATCCTTCATCTTGAACTTGTCAAGTTGGCTTTGAAGCACATCCAACTTGGATTCCTTGACGGAGTCGGTACCTTCGTGCATATCAATCAAAGTGTCCCAAATTTCCTTCGCATTCTCAAGGCAGCTGATTTTGTTGAATTCTTCGGGGCACAATCCGTTGAAGAGAATATCACAAGCTTGAGCATTGTATTGCAACATCTTCAACTCATCCGTGGTAGCTTCACGGTTCGGTTCTCTCCCATCAAAGAAGTCACCTTGCAAACCAACACACACAATAGCCCAAACGGCGGGGTTATGTCCAAGAATATGCATTTTCATTTTATGCTTCCAACTAGCGAAATTAGTACCATCAGAGTAAGGACCTCTACGGTGATAATTTCCCTCGCTAGACGCCATACTCTCCTAGGTTGTGAAACCAAGGCTATGACCACCAAAAGCTATGGAGATCAAAGCAAATGGAGACCAAAGCTCTGATACCACTTGTAGGATCGGAAGTATGTCTAGAGGGGGGGTGATTAGACTACTTGACCAAATAAAAACTTAACCTTTTCCCAATTTTAGTTCTTGGCAGATTTTAGCTAATTTAGGACAAGTCAAGCAATCATCACATGATTCAAGCAAGCATGCAAAGAGTATATTGGCAGCGGAAAGTAAAGCATGCAACTTGCAAGAATGTAAAGGGAAGGGTTTGGAGAATTCAAACGCTATTGGAGACACGGATGTTTTTCCCGTGGTTCGGATAGGTGGTGCTATCCTACATCCACGTTGATGGAGACTTCAACCCACGAAGGGTAACGGTTGCGCGAGTCCACACAGGGCTCCACCCAAGGGTAACGGTTGCGCGAGTCCACACAGGGCTCCACCCACGAAGGGTCCACGAAGAAGCAACCACCCACAAAGGGTCCACGAAGAAGCAACCTTGTCTATCCCACCATGGCCATCGCCCACACAGGACTTGCCTCACTAGCGGTAGATCTTCACGAAGTAGGCGATCTCCTTGCCCTTACAAACTCCTTGGTTCAACTCCACAATCTTGTCGGAGGCTCCCAAGTGACACCTAGCCAATCTAGGAGACACCACTCTCCAAGAAGTAACAAATGGGGTGGAGGTAATGAACTCCTTGCTCTTGTGCTTCAAATGATAGTCTCCCCAACACTCAACTCTCTCTCATAGGATTTGGATTTGGTTGAAAGAGGATTTGAGTGGAAAGCAACTTGGGAAGGCTAGAGATCAAGATTCATATGGTAGGAATGGAATGTCTTGGTCTCAACACATGAGTAGGTGGTTCTCTCTCAGAACATATGAGTTGGAATGGTGTGTGTGTTCTGATGGCTCTCTCCTCGAATGAGAAGAAGGTGGAGGGGTATATATAGCCTCCACACAAAATCCAACCGTTACATAGTTTTCCAATCTCGGTGGGACCGAATCAATAAACTCGGTCGGACCGAAAATGTAAACCTAGTGACCGTTAGAGTTTTTCGGTGGGACTGACATGCAACTCGGTAGGACCGATATGGTTAGGGTTTGGGCATAACGTAATCTCGGTGAGACCGATTACACAAACTCGGTGAGACCGAATTTGGTAATTAGCTAACCAGAGAGTTGGTCAGGCAAACTCGGTGGGACCGATTTGCTCTTTCGGTGAGACCGAGTGGAACTCGGTGAGGCCGAAAAGTTACAAAGGGGAAACACTGAGTTTACATTGCAATCTCGGTGGGACCGATTCGCTCTTTCGCTGGGACCGAAAAGTTATGAAAGGGAAACAGAGAGTTTGCAACCCCATCTCGGTGAGACCGAGATCCCTATCGGTAGGACCGAATTGCTAGGGTTTGGCAGTGGCTAATGACAAGTGAAACTCGGTGGCGCCGGATAGGAAGAATCGGTAGGACTGAGTTTGGCTTAGGGTTTAGGTCATATGTGGATATGGGGAAGTAGTTGAGGGTTTTGGAGCATATCACTAAGCACATGAAGCAAGAGGCTCATTAAGCAACACCTCATCCCTCCTTGATATTATTGGCTTTTCCTAAAGACTCAATGTGATCTTGGATCACTAAAATATAAAATGAAGAGTCTTGAGCTTTTGAGCTTGAGCCAATCCTTTGTCCTTAGCATTTTGAGGGTTCCACTTTCACATCCATGCCAAGCCAATCATTGAGCTTTCCTGAAATAATCATCTTGGAATAGCATTAGCTCAATGAGCTATATGTTGTTATGAATTACCAAAACCACCTAGGGATAGTTGCACTTTCAACATATTCAAAAATTGTTAGACAGAAGCGATGATCTGTTGGGTGCTGAAATGACTCGATCTGAATCCTTAATTGAAGACATAAAAAATCTTCACGTTAAGTATCAGGAACTTGAAGATCGTCATGATACTCTCTCAACAACTCATGAAAAGCTTTCCTATGATTATCTTCAAAGGAAGCAAGAACTTGAGAAATTGAGAGCGGCTCATGAAGATCTTCAAATGGAAAACAAGTCACTTTGCGTCGAACAGATCAGTTCCGCTCAGGAAGGATTTGAACCACCTTGTCTTAAATGCATTGAGCGTGATAATGCTACTTCTGTTGCTGAATGTTCCACTGCTACTGCTGTTGCAATATCTTCAACTGTTGATGTGGTAACTAACCCCTCTGCTGAGGATACCACCGCTATTGCTGATGAGAATGCTAGGTTGAAGACATTACTTGAAACAGGGATGTACAAAAGCCTTAAAGGGCATCAGGCGCTATGTGATGTCCTGAAAAAGCAGATTCTGAACCGAAACCCTAGGAAAGAGGGTGTAGGGTTCGTAAGGAAAATAAATGCAGATGGCTCTTACTGGAAACCTGAGCAGTACCCCAAAACCAAGTGGGTTGTTGCAAAGGAACCTTCAGCTGATCCATCCAATTTATCTGGCTTCACCTGTGCTAACCCCATTATCATTGATGAATCCTTTGATGCAAACTATGTACTATTTAAAAATTAGAATGGTGTAGTGTTTGCCAGGTACATTGGTACTAACTGCAGGAATGGACCGCCTATGAAGAAGATCTGGGTTCTGAAAAAGTGTCTGGAAAATCTTCCTGTGAATGTCTTCATGACACCTCACATGAAGAAGACAAACCTCAGTCCAAAGGCTTCATGCAGACAGAGGACTCACCTGAGTCACACTAACGCAAATGTTTTGCAGGGAAACCATACTCAGGCATATGAATATGAGAGCGGTTCATCAAACCGTCATGTTCATATGACCAAAAATTATTCTGCCTATTCTTATGAGTACTATTGTCCGCCTGCTAGACTGTTTGCTAGGGCTCCAAAACCAAAATTCTCAGATGCTGCACTTAGACTTATTGCTTCTAAGCCACCCTTGAAGATGTGGGTGGTTAAGAAAGCTTAACTCTCTTTGCAGGGAAAGGTCTCCAGCAGAAAAACAAAATCTTCTGACGATATTGCTGGGGACCTTAAAAATCTTGTAGGGCGCAAGATAAAATGCCCGAATGGCATCATTATGTACTTCGTTCCTAAATCACATGCTACTCTTCCTATTAGTCCTAATCTGGATCTAAGTTTTCATAACCCACTGGTTCGTCAAATGTTTTTGCTTCACAATTCTCTTCGTGAAGCCTATCCCCCTAACTGCACTGTAGGGTACGACACCAGCGTCTTCAAAGTCTTCAGAATGGATTATTGACAGTGGGTGTACAAATCACATGACTGGCAAAAGAAGCCTTCTTATGGACTCAACCTTACGTCCATGCGACAAGAGCCACATCACATTTGCTGACACTGGTAAAAGTAAGGTATTGGGTCTAGGTAGAGTTGCAATCTCAAAGGATCAACACATGGATAAAGTCATGCTTGTTGAATCCCTTGGTTTCAACTTAATGTCTGTCTCAATGCTTTGCGACTTGAACATGGTCGTAATATTTGGAAAATATCGTTTCCTTGTACTAATGGAATCTGACAAGTCTCTAGTGTTTGAAGGGTATCGGAAAGATGATTTGTATGTGGTAGATTTCTCAGCAGGGCCACAACTTGCAGTATGTCTTCTTGCAAAAGCTTCAGAATGCTGGCTTTGGCATCGAAGGCTTGGGCATGCTGGCATGAGGAACCTCCACACCCTTGCGAAGAAGAAACATGTCATAGGCATCGAGGGCGTCAAGTTCAAGAAAGATCACTTATGCGGTGCCTGTGAAGCAGGGAAGATGACGAGGGCAAAACATCCCTCGAAGACAATCATGACCACTACTCGACCCTTCGAACTGCTTCACATGGATCTTTTTGGTCCCACTCACTACTCAACTTTTACTACTACTGCTTGCCTCTATGGCTTTGTCATTGTTGATGATTACTCTAGATATACTTGGGTGCACATAATCCTTTACAAGACTGAAGTGCAGGATGTCTTCAGACGCTTCGCCAATCGAGCTATGAACAATTACGGCGCCAAGATAAAGCACATCAGAAGTGACAATGGCACTGAATTCAAGAACACTGGCCTTGATACATATCTTGATACCTTGGGCATCACACATGAATTCTCAGCTCCGTACACGCCACAGCAGAATGGCGTCGTCGAACACAAGAACAGAACACTCATTGAGATGGCCAGAACGATGCTAGATGAATACAAGACTCCAAGAAAATTCTGGACTGAAGCCATTGACACTGCATGCCATACAATCAATCTTGTTTATCTTCACAAGCTTCTGAACAAGACATCTTATGAGCTCCTTACTGGCAAAAAGACAAATGCCAGTTACTTCAGAGTATTTGGCGCAAGGTGCTGGATCAAGGACCCACATCACACCTCAAAATTTGCACCAAAAGCACATGAGGGTTTTATGCTTGGATATGGAAAGGATTCGCACTCCTACAGAGTCTTCAATCTCTTTCATTACAAAGTGGTTGAAACAGTGGATGTGCGGTTCGATGAGACCAACGGATCACAAAGAGAACAGCTGCCAAGTGTGCTAGATGAAGTTCCATCCAGTGAATCAATCAAGCTAATGGGAACTGGAGAGATTATACCTTCTGAAGCTCATCCTGAAGAAGAACTTATCATTTCAGCACCTGATCAACATGAAGACATTGCTCAGCTTGAAGACATTCCTTCCAACAATGACAGTGAACAGCAAGAGCAAAGTCTTCGTCCTGTACATCCTCGCGTTGCCAATGAAGTGCAGATTGAAAGAATAATTGATAGCATCAATGCACCTGGACCACTCACTCGTTCAAGGGAAACTCAGCTAGCAAATTTCTGTGGGCACTTCGCATTCGTCTCAATATCAGAACCCAAGAAAGTTGAAGAAGCCTTCATGGAACCTGAATGGATTCAAGCTATGCAAGAAGAGCTTCAATAGTTTGAGCTGAATAATGTATGGGAACTGGTTAAGCGTCCTGATCCACGGAAGCACAACATAATAGGCACCAAATGGATATACCGCAACAAGCAAGATGAGCATGGTCAAGTTGTCAGAAACAAAGCTCGTCTCGTTGCTCAAGGATATACTCAAGTGGAAGGCATTGACTTCGATGAAACATTTGCTCCTGTGGCTAGGCTTGAAGCCATATGCATACTGCTGGCCTATGCAAATCATCATAACATACTTCTATATCAAATGGATGTGAAGAGTGCCTTTCTCAATGGCAAGATTGAGGAAGAAGAGTATGTTGCACAACCGCCTGGCTTTGAAAATCCAAAACATCCTGACATGGTATACAAGCTCAACAAGGCACTGTATGGTCTCAAACAAGCCCCTAGGGCCTGGTATGACACACTCAAATACTTCCTGAAGAGCAAAGGCTTCATACCTGGTTCCCTAGATCCCACTCTTTTCACGAAGACATATGATGGTGAACTGTTTGTGTGCCAAATATATGTGGATGACATTATCTTCGGCTGCACCAATCAGAAGTACAGTGAAGATTTGGATATATGATGCAAGAGCAATATCAGATGTCCATGATGGGGGAGCTGAAGTTCTTCCTTGGTCTTCAAATACGACAACAACGCAATGGCATCGTCATATCTCAAGAGAAGTATCTCACAGATTGCCTAAAGAAGTTCCGTATGCAAGACTGCAAAGGCTTCACAACACCAATGCCAGCCAAACATCATCTGGGTCCTGACGACAATGGTAAAGAGTTCGATCAAAAGGTATACCGCTCCATGATTGGTTCTTTACTTTATTTATGTGCATCTAGGCCAGATATTATGCTTAGTGTTTGCATGTGTGCTCGATTTCAAGCGGCACCAAAGGAGTCGCATCACTTAGCTGTGAAGCAAATTCTTCGATATTTGGCTCACACCCCAACTCTAGGATTATGGTATCCAAAGGGCTCAGAGTTTGATTTGGTTGGATTCTCGGATGCTGATTATGCTGGTGACAAAGTTGATCGCAAGTCTACATCAAGCACATGTCACTTTCTGGGACGATCACTTGTATGTTGGTCTTCAAAGAAGCAGAACTGTGTATCCCTCTCCACTGCTGAATCTGAATACATTGCTGCTGGATCTTGCTGCGCTCAGCTTCTGTGGATAAAGCAAACACTCAAGGACTATGGCATTCATCTGAAGCAAGTGCCACTTTACTGCGACAACGAAAGCGCCATCAAGATTGCCAACAACCCAGTTCAGCACTCGAAGACAAAGCACATTGAAATTCGTCATCACTTTCTCAGAGATCATGTTGTGAAGGAAGACATTGATATCATACACGTCAACACTGAAGAGCAATTGGCAGATATCTTCACCAAGCCCTTGGATGAGAAGAGGTTTTGCAAGTTACGGTGTGAGCTAAATATCCTGGAATCCTCAAATGTCCTGTGATCAGGCACACATCCTAACCCTTATGCATATTGATGACTTAGATGTGCAACACACGAAGTGAAGTATATCTTCAATCAGTGAAGACATACATTCTAAGTGTGAATACATTAATGTGGAATTTGACTTCGGAGCGCCACGATAATTGTGCGCCGTGTCTGGGTCTAATACTTCCTATACGGTGGGTAACGCCACCACCAAACGTTCTATTTTGAAGTGTTTCTCTCGTGGCGTTACCTTGCAATGTCTTCACATTTGGTTTGGTTTCGAACTCCACATATTTTCATGATTATCCTCACTATGTTGACTATATATATATATATATATATATATGCTAGTGTTCTGTCCTCTACAACATTCACTTATAGCTATGTCTTCGTGTTGAATCTTTTGAACTAAGTGAATGTGATCGGACCCCAAACTTCTCTATGGTTTCTATCTCAAACTCTATCTCTCTAAGTCATATGCATTCTATTGAAACTGTCGAATGTCTTCACTGTGTCCTTGTCAGCAGAAGATACAGAGACAACCATTAAGTCCGTTTTCAATGCTCATTCCTCCACATAAAATCCGGAGAAGCAGGAACGACCACCCGACAATCCAGGCGTGCGTGGGACGTGGAACAAACGCCAAACTTCCGCAAACTGGCCACGCGTTCCTCAGATGCGAATCGCCAGGGGCACCTGTGTAATAGCACAGTGTCGCCCTTGTGCCTATAAATACACACTCACAGCGGTAACTATCTCTTCTTCCACCCTCGCACGAACCCTAGCGCCACCGCTAGCTCTCGACGACGCCGGCGACGAAGCGCTTCGCTGCCGCAACCTCTCCGATGCCATCTTCATGCCGACCGCGGACATCGTCCTCTCCGCCGTCGCCGTAGGTCTCCTCCGTCGCCAAGTTAGGGCACGGACGAGTGAACTGCTCGGCCTCATCTCTCGCTCCGTCTAGCAGTTCTCAGTGTGGTAAATAAAACTGTCTTTTTACAGCACTGTTGATCCTATTGATCTGTCACTTTCTACCACAAGCAGTTTCTGCTCACACAAACTAGATCTCTCTCAAACTGCATCTCATAACATGGCTAGTATATTCACTTGTGCTTCACAAAGTAGTTAGATTCCTCACTTGTACTGATCTGTGGATTCGTACAAATCTGGAACCAACTTCTTATCTATGAGTGAATGTCTTCGCACGATGACGTCAATGTCTTGTAAACTGATTTATCTTAAAAATCTTCTGAGAATGCATATGACCTCTTCCCCTTCCCTCGCACCTTAATGCTGTCACAGGTACATGTCCGTGGGAGAATCCTTTGGTTCTCATAGTCTGCATTCATTTGCAGAATTCTTACAGCATCACATAAATTCTCCTGAAGCCAGTTCCTGTTGGTCCAGCAAGAAAAAGCCTTTGAAGCCTTTGAACGTCTTGAAGCCTTTCAAGTTAAAGTTTATGGCTTCAGAAACAGCAGCAAGGAAGGGGGCAGACAGCGACGTGGAGGAACATCCAAAGATCTGCCTGATGAACTGGCAGAAATGTATAAAACATATCCTGAAGAGAATTATGGTCAGCGCAAGACCCGAATCCAATGGATTCGACGCTATTGGGCAGAACAATGGTTCAAGTACCACTTCACAACCCAAGAGTATGCTGAGAAGAGTGCCATCAAAAGACCGTGGGGAGAAATCTTATTCAAGAACCTTGTACCCAGGTCCAGAGATGAAGCTATTGCCCAAAGCTTCTATCCATGCATGGTTCGTGGGCCACAGCCTGATGATGCACATCCGTCGTCACTACTCTGGTGTCGTGACGACAATCTGTTCAAGCGCAACTTCCAGTTTGCCCAAAACTCAGCGAAGCAGAACAAGAAGAAATTTGGGTTAGACTTCAACCCTGGTCCCTCAGCACCAAGGGCAGATGGCACGCGAGAATCAGAACCCAATGTCATCGGTCCGTATGCCAACCTTGAAGGCCTCATCACCTACATCTTGGTTCAAGGGACTGCAGTGAATGAGCCTGCAACTGATACTGAGTCTGATGAAGCGCCTACAGTGCCTGCAGTGCCGAAGCCAAGGCAGTTGAAGAAGCCAAAAGCTTCAAAGTCGGCCCCTTCACCAAAAATATCAAAGGCGAAGCCATTGGCGAATGCACCTCCTGAAGACAGTGTGCAGTCTGAAGACTTATCACGCGTCTCAAGGCACCAGAAGGCCAAGATGCCTCTGTCTCACACTAACAAAGAGCTCACAGCTACTGCCATCCTGCGCAGTGAAGCCATTGATCTGTCAAGTGATGAAGATCTTGGAGATGACGCTCTTGAGAAACTCATCAAGAGCAAAGAAGAAGCAGAAATCTTCAACAATCTGCCTCTCTTTGATGTCGCCATCATCCACAACTTCATTGACGAGTGGTTTGCCACACCAAACATCAGCTTTGAAGATCTACAGCTGCCCGTTGGCCTCAGTGTCGCCTTCCAAGGCGCTATTGCTTCAGAACTTGCTATTGCCCAGCGCATAGTTGAACTGAAGCAGAAAATTGATCATGAAAAGGCTCAGTTCAAGAAGCATATGGCCAAGATCAGCGTGCAAGAAGTGAAGAGCTTCAAGATCATGTTGCATGAGCTAAAGGAAAACTTTCTAAAGAAGCGTGCAGAAGCTCAGGGTTCACGTGAGCGGATGAAGACTCTGGCTGACAGATGTGTGCAAGCCTACAATGAGGCTGAGAAGCGCAAGGCACTTGGGCGTCCTGGCATCGACCCCAAGATGGCCACAAAGAAAAAGAAGACTGTTCCAGCTGAACCAGAGGCACCAAGGCAGGAAGCAGTTCCGCTTGTCTTCCCAACTGCAACGACTGGCTCGAAGCCAAAGAGCCGGTCAACAGCTTCAGAGCTCAAGAAGACAAGAACTGCTGAGGCCGAAGCCAGGAAGAGGAAAAGCTCAGAAGCCTCTCCTACTGCCCCCAACAAGAAAAAGAGAAAGACCAAGAAAGCTCGGGCTGCTCCCACAGAGCCCTTGATAGTTGAACCCATCTCTATGGTTCACCCTGACGCAGAATGTCAACTGACGGTTCTTGAGCCTGCTTCCACAGAGGCTCCTGACGCTGAAGATATTCCAGCAGCTGATCCCATCGCTGCTGAAGACATTGGTCATCGTGACAATGTAGCAGATGATGCAGCCCTTCCTCAGTTAGAACACAACGAACTCATCAGAGTTGGTCGTCCACTGACGCCAATTGCACAAGATGCTTCATGGGCGGATCGCCCTCAAGAGGAAGAAGACTATGAGGCCCAGCCCACTCCAACCCCACAGGCGTCGTCTGTGTTCCGCAGGCTTCGCAAAGGTCCAAGGCCTCAAGTCTATGCTGAAGACATTCCGGCTGCATCAGCCGCAGAAGAAGTATCACACGAGCCCACTCCTCTGCTCCACCAAGAAGCAGTTCTCCAGGAGAACGTGCTTGTGACAGACCCTCCTGCTAGTCAAGCGGAGGATGAAAATCTTGAGGCTGCCACAACCAACAACGAAGCTAATGTGGAGCCCTCTCCAGCAAAAGCTTCTGAAGACGGCGAAGCCACTGAACCCACCACTTCTGTTCCTGAGTCTGCTGCCGGTCCCCAATTCAACTATCATGTTGAGCACAGGCCTCAGGTCTAGAAGCCAATCCCAAGACTGCCAAGGTTTCCAGGTCCTGCATCAGCACCTGGCTCCTTCAACATCAATGGCTTCAGGGCAGATAATACTTTCTTCAATAGCTCCAAGAACCCCTATTCAAGGGAAAGGATTTCATCAGATAGGTTCTGGAGCTATCCTCAGCGCAGCTACTACTCTTGCATACTGTACAACCAAGGTCGCATTTTCCCTCACAAGCGCCTTGATGTTGAAGCTATTGCTGGTCTGCCCTGTCTAGAGGAAGTGTTGGATTGCTTCAAACAAGTGGGTCTGCTCCAGTTTGTCACTGATGAAGAGCATTGGAACGAAGAGCTCCTGCTACAATTCTATGCCACACTGCACATCAAAGGATACAACAGAGATCCGAAGACTTGGGTCCTAGAGTGGATGACCGGCAACGTTCATCACGAAGCCAATGCATTTGATATCATTGAGCTCACTGGCCTGCCCACTCCAGGCGAATTCTTCGAGCAAGGCTGTCGGCTACACACTGAAGCTATTGAGAGCATATTTCAGAGGCCTGAACCGAATATGAGTCAGATGCTCTCCATGATGAAGCCATTGCCCCACGATGCTCCTTATCCTACAGAGTTCTTCGTTGAAGACCTTGAGTACCAGGCCAGGACCATCTATCACATCATCCGGCGGACTCTCTGGCCCATTAAAGGACACTCTCCAAATGCCAAGATCGAGGGTGCAATGAAGACTCTGATATTCTGTACCCTTCATGGAAAATGCTTCAACGCACAGGATTTCTTCATACGCCAACTAGCTGCATCTGGCTCAGATCTGTTTGGTTTAAAGTTCTATGCTCCTTGGGTAATGAGGCTGATCAAATTTCACTCTGCCATCTCGTATCAGCCCTCAGCCCGCAACCATCGGATCTTCTTGCCTGATGTGGATACCTCTGCTGAAGCCATCTATCCTGAACCTGCCAAGCAACCTCTGAGTCTTCAGAATGCAGAACACCAGAGCTTCACTCAAAACGTTGAAGGTGTTGAAGCCATCTCCAGGGTGTATCCATTGGCTGGCACTACACGTGCACCACACCCTGCGTCAACTGAAGCCACTGACAGTGCCACTGCTTCAAGACCCAAGAAGCGCACTCGTGTTCTCAACGACCGAGAGCTTATTGTGGCCCTTCATCAAAAGCAGGATAGGCATCATGACTGGTTGAAGAGACAGATGAAAAGCCTCTTGGTGGATGTAAATCGCATCCGAAATCTTGCCACCAAGAACGCTTTCGTTGCCCATTAAACCTGTCGCCGCACATGGAAAGGGCTAACGATGATGCTTTCTGAAGCTGATCTTCAAGAGGATGGCTTCACTAAGAGATTCAATTTTGACTCCACACCTCCTCGAAGAGCTGTGCTGCTGGGGACTCCATCTCTTGAAGATTCTGAGTTCTCTTCCTCTGCTGCCACAGTCACTGCCAGAATCATTGAGGAAGAAGACGATGCTACTTCACCGCCATATGCTTCAGCACCTCCAAGCTCTTCTGCACCGCCAAACAACATCAACAACCCTGCTGCTTCACCTACTCCTCAAAGGAACGAGTAGAGACTCTATGTCTTCAAACCTTTTTGGTCATTACTGACAAAAGGGGGAGAAGCATATGAGATTGATAGTGTTCAGCGGGTTCATATGGGCGGGTGCCTTATATTTTGCTTCGTGCTTACAACTCTTGTTTTTGCTACATTTCGTTCTTATGAGTTGTAACACTTAAACCAGATGGTCGTCTGCTACTTGTTTGCCATCCTGTTTTGCGAAGATAAATTCCGCATGTGCGACGATAAATTCCGCACTTATCTCATACTGCAGACGTCAATTTTCCATTATGCATGTCATTATCTTCATATACTTTCACATGCATAGTGGATTGTCATCATAAGCTGAAGTGGATCTCCACAAGTACAACCTGCCATGTGCATTTGCATTCCAAAAGCAAATTAACTTATATGCACATCTTCAGGGGGAGCCCTTGCAACTTATGAAGACAATTCCTTAATCCTTTACAATTTCACAGACTATATTCCCCATTGAAAACTTCAACTAGTTTGTCATCAATCACCAAAAAGGGGGAGATTGTAAGTGCATCTAGTGCCACCCCTAGTTGGTTTTGGAGTATTGACGACAAACCTAGTTGAGGGACTAATGTGTTTGTGAGAATTGCAGGATAACACAGGTAGAAGTCCCTCATTGATTTGGTTTTACTACCAGAGATGACCCCTAAAAATGTATGAAGACACTGAAGTCAAAGGTGGTATATGAAGATATTCACATTGAAGACTATGACAAAAGAAGACATGTTATGAAGCCTATGGAGCTCGAAGACTTAGATCTTTCATAGTTCTTTTTCTTTTGTGTTGAGTCATAGGAACCACCGTACTGTTAAGTGGAGTCCAGGAGAACCAGTCAGAATGACTGAAGTGATGCCTAAACCAAAAACCTATATCTTCGAGTGAAGACAATGAGAGCGAATCTTGTCCAGAGCCGGACAAGTCAGCTTTGCTTGTAGCCCAAGTAAAGTTGCCATGTGTGTTTGAAATCTGACCGTTGGGACACGTGTCAGTTCCTTAGTGACCCAGGGTCATTTCGGACAAATCAGGTTGGGTTGCCAAGTGGCTATAAATAGCCCACCCCCTACAACCATAAATAGTTGGCTGCTCAGATTTCAGTGCACGGCTTTTGTCGTTTGAGAGCAACCAACCTCGAAGCCTTTGAGAGAAAATTCCTAGCGAGGAGAAAGCCCTAACCACCCAGAGCTAGAGTAAATTGGGCATCACTTAAGTCTTCTTGTCTGAGTGATCTAAAGACTTATTACACTTGAGGACTGTGCATCCTCCAGACGGTTAGGCGTCGCGTTCTGAGCATCCAAGAGACATTGTGGATTGCCAGTGAACGAAGTTTGTGAAGGTTTGGGAGTCTACCTTGAAGACTTACCAGAGTGATTGGGCGAGGACTATGTGACCTTATCTCAAGGAGAATACGGTGAGGACTTGGTGTCTTGAGCTGCGTGTTCAGGACTGGGTGTCCGGGACTGTGTGTCCTAAGGTTTAAATACCTAGCCGCTCCAACCAGACGTACAGTTGTCACAGCAACTGGAACTGGTCCAACACATCATTGTCTTCAACGAGTCACTGGTTTCATCTTCACTTCCTTTTACTTACTATTACTCATTGTGAAGCCATTGCATGCTTGCTATATCTTTTGTCTTCACAACGTAACTGTATGATTTGTTTAGCTTCATAACTTCTTCCTACCTGATCCTTATTACACTGCAACTACTTGTCATTGTGCTTTCACTCTATTCAATACTTGACCATGGCTTGCCTAGTGTAATCTAACTTCCGCTGCATAGTGATAGGCATATCTCTACTGTTTTTCTTCATAACTTCCACGTTTTGAAGACTTTCATAAAAATTGCCTATTCACCCGCCCTCTAGTCGATATAACGCACTTTCAGAGACGAGCCTTGTTTCTGACAACTTGACCATGCTCATCTTGCTTGTTGCGATATATCCATTTAGTGCCTATGATATTGTGCTTACGAGGATCAGGACGCTTGACCAGTTCCCATACATTATTCAACTCAAATTGTTTAAGCTCTTCTTGCATAGCTTGAATCCATTCAGGTTCCTTGAAGGCTTCAGCAACTTTCTTGGGTTCAGATATTGAGACAAAAGCAAAGTGCCCACAGAAATTTGCTAGTTGTGTTGCCCTTGAACGAGTGAGTGGACCAGGCGCATTTATGCTGTCAATTATCTTCTCAATCTGTATTTCGTTTGCGACATGAGGATGAACTGGACGAAGATTTTGCACTTGCTGATCATTGTCATCATTGGAAGGATTGTCTTCAGGCTGAGCATTATCTTCAGGTTGATTAGGTGCAAAAATGATAAGTTCCTCTTCGGGCTGTGCTTCAGACGGTATGATTTCTCTAGTTCCCATAAGCTTGATGGATTCACTGTATGGAACTTCATCTAGCACATTTGGCAGGTGCTCTCTTTGTGAGCCGTTAGTCTCATCGAACCACACATCCACAGTTTCGACCACTTTATAGTGAAAGAGGTTGAAGACTCGGTAGGAGTGGGAATCCTTTCCGTATCCAAGCATAAAACCTTCATGTGCTTTCGGTGCAAATTTTAAAGTGTGATGTGGATCCTTGATCCAGCACCTGGCACCAATTACTCTGAAGTAACTGACATTTGGCTTCTTACCAGTGAGGAGCTCATAGGATGTTTTGTTCAGAAGCTTGTGAAGATAAACACGGTTGATGATATGCCATGCAGTATCAATGGCTTCAGGCCAGAACTTTCTTGGAGTCTTATATTCATCGAGCATCGTCCGGGCCATCTCAATGAGTGTTCCGTTCTTGCGTTCCATGATGCCATTGTGCTGCGGCGTGTACGGAGCTGAGAAATCATGAGTGATGCCCAAAGTATCAAGATAAGTGTCGAGGTCGGTGTTCTTGAATTCAGTGCCATTGTCACTTCTGATGTGCTTGATCTTGACGACATAGTTGTTCATGGCTCGATTGGCGAAGCGTCTGAAGACATCCTGCACTTCAGTCTTGTAGAGGATTATATGCACCCATGTATATCTTGAATAGTCATCAACAATGACGAAGCCATAGAGACAAGCAGTAGAAGTAAGAGTTGAGTAGTGAGTGGGACCGAAGAGGTCCATGTGTAGCAGTTCGAAGGGTTGAGTTGTTGTCATGATTGTCTTCGAGGGATGATTGGCCCTCGTCATCTTTCCAGCTTCGCAGGCACCGCATAAGTGATCCTTCTTGAACTTGACGCCCTCGATGCCTATGATATGTTTCTTCTTTGCAAGTGTGTGCAAATTCCTCATGCCAGCATGCCCTAGCCTCTGATGCCAGAGCCAGCATTCTGAAGCTTTTGCCAGAAGACATACGGCAAGTTGTGGTCCTGCTGAGAAATCTACCATGTACAAATCATCTTTCTGATACCCTTCAAAGACTAGAGACTTGTCAGATTCCATTAGAACAAGGCAACGATATTTTCCAAACATCACAATCATGTTTAAATCACAAAGCATTGAGACAGACATTAAGTTGAAACCAAGGGATTCAACAAGCATCACTTTATCCATGTGCTGATCCCTTGAGATTGCAACTCTACCTAGACCCAATACCTTTCTTTTACCAGTATCATCAAATGTGATGTGGCTCTTGTCAGATGGACGTAAGGTTGAGTCCATGAGAAGACTTCGCTTGCCAGTCATGTGATTAGTACATCCACTATCAATAATCCATTCTGAAGCAGCTGGTGTCATACCCTACAATGTAGTTAGGGGGATAGGCTTCACAAAGAGAATTGTGAAGCATAAACATTTGACGAGCAAGTGGATTATGAAAGCTTAGATCGAGGTTAGGACTGATAGGGCAAGTAGCAAGCGACTCAGGAACAAAATACATAATTAGACCATTTGGGCATTTGATCTTGCGCCCTACAAGATGTTTAGGGTCCCCAGCAATAGCTTCAGACGCATTTGATTTTCGGCTGGAGACCCTTCCCTGCAAAAAAGTTAAGCTTTCTTAGCCACCCACATCTTCAAGGGTGGCTTCGAAGCAATGAGTCTAAGTGCAGCATCTGAGAACTTTGGCTTTGGAGCCCTAGCAAATAGTCTTGTAGGTGGACAATAGTACTCATAAGAATAAGCAGAGTAGTTCTTGGTCTTATGAACATGGCGGTTTGATGAAATGCGCTCATATTCATAGGCCTGAGTATGGTTTCCCTGCAAAACATTTGCGTTAGTGCGACTCAGGTGAGTCCTCTGTCTGTATGAAGCCTTTGGACCATATGAAGCCCGTGGTCTGGGGTTTGTCTTCTTCACTTGTGGTGTCATGACGACATACACAGGAAGATTTTCCAGACACTTTTTCGGCACCCAGACTTTCTTCATAGGTGGCCCATTCCTGCAGTTAGTACCAATATACTTGGCAAACACTTCACCATTCTGATTCTTAAACAGTTTATAGTTTGCATCAAAGGATTCATCAATAACAATGGGATTAGCACAAGTGAAGCTAGATAGGGTGGATGGATCCACTGAAGGTTCCTTTGCAGCCACCCATGTGGTTTTGGGGTACTGCTCAGGTTTCTAGTATGAGCCATCAGCATTCATTTTCCTTTCGAACCCAACACCCTCTTTCCTAGGGTTTCGGTTAAGGATCTGCCTTTTGAGGACATCACATAGTGTCTGATGCCCTTTGAGACTTTTGTACATCCCTGTTTCAAGCAATGTCTTCAACCTAGCATTTTCATCAGCAATAGTGGTGGCATCCTCAGCAGAGGGGTTAGTAACCACATCAACAATTGAAGATATTGCAACAGTAGCAGCAGTAGAACATCCAGCAATAGAAGTAGCGCTGTCACGCTCAATGGATTTAAGACATGGTGGTTCAAATCCTTCCTAAGCGGAACTGATCTGTTTGGCGCGAAGTGACTCGTTTTCCTTTTGAAGATCTTCATCAGCCGCTCTCAATTTCTCAAGATCTTGCTTCCTTTGAAGATAATCATAGGACAGCTTTTCATGAGTTGTTGAGAGCATTTCGTGACGACTTTCAAGTTCCTCATACTTAACATGAAGATTTTTTATGTCTTCAATTAAGGACTGAGATCGAGTCATTTCAGCGTCTAACAGGTCATCGCTTTTGTCTAACAGTTTTTGAATATGTTCCATAGCTTTCTGTTGTTCAGTTGCAATTTTAGCAAGTGTTTTGTAGCTGGGTTTGGAACCACAATCAGAGTCATCTTCACTGGATGTTTGATAGTGAGTAGTGTGCGAGTTTACCTTGGCACCGCGTGCCATGAAGTAGTAGGTGGGAGCGGAGTTGTCCTTGTCATTAGCATCGGCGTCGGTGATGAAGTCATTGTCTTCAATGTTGAAGATGGACTTGGCAACGTAGGCTGTAGCCAGACTTGCAACGCCAGAATCGGACTCCTCCTCAGACTCCACCTCCACCTCCTCAGAAGCAGACTCCTCCTCTGAATCCATTTCCTTGCCAACAAATGCACGAGCCTTGCCAGATGAGCTCTTCTTGTGTGATGAAGACTTTGATGAAGACTTGGAAGAAGACTTTGAGTATTTCTTCTTCTTCTTGTCATCAGAATCATATTCCTTGCTCTTCTTCTTGTTGTTGTTCTCATTGTCCCACTACGGACACTCAGAGATGTAGTGACCAGCTTTCTTGCACTTGTGGCATGTTCTCTTCTTGTAGTCATGAGCAGAAGCTTCATCATTCCTTGAGCTGGATCATGAGGACTTTCTGAAGCCTTTCTTCTTGGTGAATTTCTGGAACTTCTTCACAAGCATAGCAAGCTCCTTTCCAATGTCTTCAGGATCATCAGAACTGCAATCAAATTCTTCTTCAGATGAGGAAACAAATTTTGCCTTCAAAGCACGAGTTCGCCCATAGTTGGGACCGTAGATGTCTCTTTTCTCAGAAAGCTGAAACTCATGTGTGTTGAGCCTTTCAAGTATGTCAGACGGATCGAGTGTCTTGAAGTTAGGGCGTTCTTGAATCATCAGGGCTAGGGTGTCAAACGAGCTGTCAAGTGATCTCAGGAGTGTCTTGACGACTTTATGCTTGGTGATCTCAGTAGCGCCGAGGGCTTGAAGCTCATATGTGATGTCAGTGAGTCGATCAAACGTGAGCTGAACATTCTCATTGTCGTTTCTCTTGAAGCGGTTGAAGAGGTTGCGAAGGACACTGATTCTTTGATCTCTCTGGGTTGAGACGCCTTCGTTGACCTTGGAGAGCCGGTCCCAGACTAGCTTGGATGTTTCTAGAGCACTCACACGGCCATATTATCCTTTGGTCAGATGACCACAGATGATGTTCTTGGCAGTGGAATCCAGTTGAACGAACTTCTTGACATCAGCAGTGGTGACACCTTCACCAGACTTGGGGACGCCATTCTTGACGACATACGAGAGGTCGACATCAATGGCTTCTAGATGCATGTGCATCTTATTCTTCCAGTAGGGATATTCAGTTCCATCGAAGACTGGGCACGCAACAGAGACTTTGATTATCCCTGCAGTCGACATAGCTAAAACTCCAGGTGGTTAAACCGAATCACACAGAACAAGGGAGTACCATGCTCTGATACCAATTGAAAGTGCTAGTGATTGACTAGAGGGGGGTGAATAGGCGATTTTTATGGAAGTCTTCAAAACATGGAAGTTTCGAAGACAAACGATAGAAATAAACCTATTACCATGCAGCGGAAGGTAGACTACACTAAGCATGCCATAGTCAAGTATTCAATGAAATGAAAGCACAAAGACTAATAGCAACTAGGCAGTATAGATCAGGATGGAAGGTAGTATGAAGCCAATCAGAACAAGCAGTCACATAGTGAAGACAAATAGATAATGCAAACAGGCAATGACTTCACAAGGACCAATATGCAAATAAAGAGATGCGAAGGATAGAACCAGTGGCTCATTGAAGATAATGATTTGTTGGACCAGTTCCAGTTCCTGTGACAACTGTACGTCTGGTTAGGGAGGCTGAGATTCAACTCAGAAGACCGCGTCTTCCCCTTATTCCCCTTGAGCTAAGGACACCCAGTCCTCGCCCAATTACTCTGGTAAGTCTTCAAGGTAGCACTACTAGGGAAAAGGCTAGCAACAGCGCGGGTTTTAGGTATATCAGTAGCGCGGGGACCGGCGCTACTAATAAGGCGCTACAGCTAACACGTAGAAGCAGCGCGTGCTCACCAGCGCTACTGCTACACAAGTGTAGCAGCAGCGCGCTTAATGGAAGCTCGCTACTGCTAATAGCTATAGCATGCTTCTCCTATGCACGCTACTGCTACTACCGCATTGCTGCTAACTTTTCTCCACTCGCTACTGCTAATTTTAGTATTTTTTTTTGTTTTTTCAGCATATTTGTTTTGTATTTGAACAGGCTTTCTAGAAGAATCTTTAGAACATACAAATGTCATCATGATACACATACAAATGCCTGCGAGACCACAAATGTAATCATAGCATGTACATACAAATAGTCTCATCATAATCATCATCCAACACAAAGTGGTATCTTGTCATCATCTCGAAAATAGCGATACATGCAAGTCTCGAATACTTGCAACTACAACGTCATCCATCTAAACAAAGGCATACGCGAGAAGAGCTATCACTATGAGTGAGAGCGGAACTATGCAGTACATGAGGTGGCGGTTACGAGTCCTCTCTCGCGCTAGCGTGAACCTCAAGTGACTAGCTTCTCCTTCTTGTCTGCTTTTGAAGCCTTTATGGCTGGCGCCCGAGAACCCATTCACTTGCGCCTGACACTCATGCCACTCGTTGTACACCCCCGGAACCTTCCCTTTGTACACGACATAGCACTTCCATCTCGCCATCAAGAAACTAGGTACCTGTTAGAGATGCATGTTCATGAAGAGGATGTACAATCATATATATGAAACAAAATATACTAGAGCAACACCAAAAAAGAAAGGGTTAGCAACTAGATGCAACATATAGTACGCAAATTAATTAACTAGAGGCACACAGGTCATCATACGCAAACTAACAAAGTAGCGTTACGCAAGTTCGGCAGGGACCATGGACATCACAAAGTTCCATCGCTACAAAAAGTATACAAGTTCAACCGACACATATCATCATCATCGGCATCATAAATCACTAGAAGTTCCATCCTTCCATATCATCGAGGATGGACCCTAGCTTCTTGAACAACGTGAGGTCTAGACATTGCATGCCTATGCGAGTTCGGATGTCAGCTCATGATATAGGGCCGTGGTGGAACATCCCCTTCTCATCGACGACTTCTTTCATGATGATCGTCGTAATGTCGCTTTGGATGCGAAAGAAGTCATCTCTAAGTTTATAATCCGCTTCCCCATGAGATTCTAGCCACTTGTGGATATGATCATCATTTCTTCTTCTCATGCGAAGCTTTTGGTGATCCGTGTTGAACTGAATCATGAGATGGACGATGTAGAATCCATCCTTCTTGCTTGGTTTTGGGACATGGATGCAGGAGAAGTTAGTTTTATGCGTGAAACCCATCTTCTTGTTCCTTTGTTTCCTGATATGCATCTTGTTTGTTAGGTTTTCGTATCCTCTGCTTCTTATGCTTCCTCTTTTCGGTAGCGGCATCGGCGCCGGTACCTTCCCCGCCGGTCTCGGCGCCGCCATCGGTGCCAGCGCCGTCAGTGTCGATGTCGTCGTCAGTACCATCATCGAGGCCGACCTGCAAACCTTGCTTAGCAGTCAAATAGTTGAGGTACTCTTGTTCACCCTCATAATCCATCTCGTCTGCATCTTGGTCAGAAGGCCCAGTTTCTTCGTTGTTCGACATGTTTCCTATGATTAAGTGTCCTCATTTATTTCTAAAAGTATGAATAAATGAGAAATGACATAAAAAAGAAATCTATGTGCCAGCACTCGATATGCCAACTATGTAGCACAAATCATGCCTTTATTCACGGCAAATTTCGGCATGACCTTTGCTAAAAAATGGACATATCGAGCGCCTGAAATTCACCGGAACGGAAATGAATCAACATTCCGGTGTAACATAGGCCACTCGGATCATTTACCAAAATTGAACCAAAACATCACATGTCCAAATGACATGTTCAAATTCCAAACATGACATGTCCAAAACATGACATATCCACATATCACATGTCCAGTTCAAATTTGCATATAAATTTAGCCTACCTAAATTTGCTTTAACAAGGGATGTTGATTTGGACAATTGCTTAAATGCTGCCTTTTCTTTTAACTACAATTGCTTAACCGTAAATTTTTGTCCTATTTTAAAACCTAGCTAAATTCATAACTAAATAGATAACCTAATTAACCTACTTCCCTAACTAAAACCTACGTAAATTAACCGAAGAACCCTAGCTAGCAGAGAGAGGGGGGGTTTACAAAGGGTGCAGGGGCGAGGAGGCAGGCCCGACGACGGCCGAGGTTCGGAGGGGAGGAAGCAGAGGAGGGAGGCAAGGGCCGACGGGTCGGGGGCGAGCGCCGGGGTCGGGGGCGAGCGCCGGGTCGGGGGCGAGGGTCGGGTCAGGGGCGAGCGCCGACCGGGGTCGGGAGCGAGCGTCGGGGTGCGGCGGTGCGACGGGGGAAGAGAGAGTGGGGATGGGGGGGGGGGGGAGAGGCGGGATGAAGCAGGGAGAGTGAGAATTTTGGGTTAAGTGGACGTAGCAGTAGCATGTTTAGACAAAACGCGTTGCTACTACCTTCACTAGCTATAGCGGTTTAGATAAAACGCGCTGCTACTACCTTCACTAGCTGTAGCGGTTTAGATAAAACGCGCTGCTAGTACCTTCACTAGCAGTAGCGGTTTTATAAGGAAATCGCTACTGCTAGCTTGACTGTAGCTGTTTTATAAGGAAATCACTACTGCCAGTTTTCCTTTTTCTTTTCCTTTATTTTCTCCCACTTTTATTTCCCGAGAGCAGTGAACGAAGGGAAGGCGATATATATTGCATCATTTGACGGTTAAATATGTATACAAAATAGGAACATATATATTACATCATTGGACCCATGCATAATAATGGCTAAGTGTGTATACAAAACAGGAACATATATATATATATATTACATCATTTGACCGATAACATACGGTTCCTCAGCGCTGACGTTTCCATTTTTGAGTCAGCTTCTTTCCCTTCTTGTTCGTCGAAGAATAATTGAGCCCCTCATTGTGACTTTGCCTTTTCCATGGAGTACGATTTTTCTTTGGTAATGTAGTATTGATTCTTCCTTTGACGTATACTTCATCATCATCGTCATCTTCCCTCATTGGTTGTCGTACTGATCATAGTCTTCCTCGTTGGTGACTCCATCCATTCCAATGATGTTCCTTTTGCCTCTCCTCACGACAACACAACTGGGATAGCATGGGTCAGTTATGAAGAAGCATTGTGTCACGTGCTTAGCATGTACCCATGGCTTGTTTTTGGCGATAGCGTTCACGGTAGCGCTCTTGGCGTCGGGTATAGTCATGGTAGTGAAAATCCGGTTTTCACTTTCGACATTCTTAGTCATGGTAGGTAATGTAGTATTGAGGAAGAAGAAGAGTGAGAGTGGGAGAGGTAGGGGAAAGGGAGAGGAGGGGGAGGGGGAGGACGGGTGGGGAAAAGGTGGTGGGTGCGGATTAGTAGTAGCGCGGGACGTAAAACGCGCTGCTGCTAAGAAAGTAGCAGCAGCGCGCTTTCGGTACAAGCTCTACTACTAACCGGGACCAAAAGTGTGCCCAATTTGAAAATTAGCAGCAGCGACCTCAGAAAAACCACGCTACTGCTACAGCTATAGCAGTAGCGCGGCTCATGGCACTGCGCTGCTGCTAAATGGAGTTGGGTGGGCACTGTCGGTCGATATTTGTAGCAGCGCGGGTTACGCCGAGCGCGCTACTGCTAAGCACTTGTCAGTAGTGGGTTTTCCACACCCGTGCTACTGCTAATTAGCAGCAGCGCTCCTTTTTGAGCCGCGCTGCTGCTAAGATTCTGTGTATAGGGTTTTCCCTAGTAGTGTAGACTTCCAAACCTTCACAGACTTCGTTCACCGACGATCCACAATGACTCTTGGATGCTCAGAACGCGACGTCTAACCAGCTGGAGGATTCACAATCCTCAAGTGTAATAAGTCTTCAGATCACACAGACAAGAAGACTTAAGTGATGCCTAACACTCTTTGGCTCTGGGTGTTTAGCGCTTTGTCCTCGCAAGGATTTCTCTCTCAAAGGCTTCGAGGTGGGTTGCTCTCAAACGACAAAAGTCGTGCACTAACTCTGAGCAGCCAACCAATTTATGGTGTAGGGGTGGGCTATTTATAGCCACTAGGCAACCCGACCTGATTTGTCCGAAATGACCCTGGGTCACTAAGGAACTGACACGTGTTCCAACGGTCAGATTTCAAACACACACGGCAACTTTACTTGAGCTACAAGCAAAGCTGACTTATCCAGCTCTGGATAAGATTTTCTCTCATTGTCTCGCTCGAAGACATAGGATTTTGGTTAAGCATCACTTCAGTCATTCTGACTGGTTTACTTGGACCCCACTTAACAGTGCGGTGGTTCCTATGACTCAACAAAGAAGAAAAAGAACGACGAAACAACTGAGTCTTCGCGCTCCATAGTCTTCACGCGATGTCTTCTCTTGTCATAGTCTTCAATGTGAATGTCTTCACATACCACCTTTGACTTCATTATCTTCATACATTTTTAGGGGTCATCTCTGGTAGGAAAACCGAATCAATGAGGGACTTCTACCTGTGTTATCCTGCAATTCTCACAAACACATTAGTCCCTCAACCAGGTTTGTCGTCAATACTCCAAAACCAACTAGGGGTGGCACTAGATGCACTTATAGCTCTCTGGGAGAAGTAGTTACGAGAACCTAGAGTCAGATTTAGTAATATCATTTAACCCGAATAGAAGAGAGATTAGAGTCCCAGAGTATAGATCGAGGAGTGAAGGATCCTAATACCACCCAAATGGCGACGTGGGCCCGTAAGCCACACAACCATGTTAGTAAAAGTTTTGTAATGACTAGAATCAACTTCGGCCAAGGAGTTGGAAGGGGTATTCCTACAGGCAGTCGGCTCTGATACCAACTTGTGCGCCCCCGATTTGACCGTACACTAATCATGCACGCAAACGTGTACGATCAAGATCAGGGACTCACGGGAAGATATCACAACACAACTCTACAAATAAAATAAGTCATACAAACATCATATTACAAGCCAGGGGCCTCGAGGGCTCGAATACAAGAGCTCGATCATAGACGAGTCAGCGGAAGCAACAATATCTGAGTACAGACATAAGTTAAACAAGTTTGCCTTAAGAAGGCTAGCACAAACTGAGATACAGATCGAAAGAGACGCAGGCCTCCTGCCTGGGATCCTCCTAAATTACTCCTGGTCGTCGTCAGCGGCCTGCACGTAGTAGTAGGCACCTCCTGAGTAGTAGTAGTCGTCATTGACAGTGGCGTCTGGCTACTGGACTCCAACGTCTGGTCGCAGCAATCGGGTATAGGAAAGGGGGAAAAGGGGGAGCAAAGCAACTGTGAGTACTCATCCAAAGTACTCGCAACCAAGGAACTACACTACATATGTATGCATTGGTATCAAATGGAAAAGGGGTAACATATGTGGACTGAACTGCAGAATGCCAGAATAAGAGGGGGATTGATGTAGGGTAGAACCCTAATCGCCCGATCTTTCACGAAAGGAGCGGATCCCATGAATAACACGAGGAACATGAGGGGAAAACGAGGGAAATCACGAGGGGAAACACGAGAGAATCACTCAACCAACAAGAAATGATCACACATGTGCTAGATCCTCGAATACATAAGAGAAAATACACGATCCACAATCAACTAGGGACGATACATAGGTAGCCGGTCTTCTCTGTGAGGAGGTCTTGAATCCACGGGAGGATCTTCCCTTAGAAAGGGGGCTTGAATCCAAAGGGATCTTCTCCGAAGAGGCCGCAGTCTCTCGCAAGGAGGAGATCCGATATGGATGAGCGTAGCTCTATCTCTAAGTATGAGCTATCACAAAGCTAACCCTGGAAAGGAGGAGGGAGAGGTCTATTTATAGTCTTAGTGCAAATGGGGGTGAAGTGAAGGGGTACATGGGCCTCAGCCCGCAACTGGACACAGCCAGGTACCGAACGTCTGCTGGGGACCGGTCGTCCGGTGGCTCGTGGGCGGCCTGACGTCCGGTAGGGGCCGGTCGTCCGCTCGTTCTGGCTCGGATGCTGGTGTAGCGGATTTCCGGTCTGGACCGGTCGTCCGGTCGCCGGTCGTCCGGTGGCGTCGGACGTCCACTCGTTTGGCTCGGGTGCAGGGTCATCGGTCGTCCGGTCTGGACCGGTCGTTCGGTGGATCTTCAGGCGCCGGACGTTCGGACCCGACCGGTCGTCCGGTGGCTGGAGCTTCTTCGATAGCTCTTCTTTTTGCGTCTTCGTTTCCACGCTTCCCTCGCGGATGGTGTAGGTGTTCCTTGGCGCTTACACTCCTCCACGTCGTCCGCGGCGTTCCGACAATACCTATGCATGCACACGGGAGAAGTGTCAAGTAGTATACCATCCTCGAAGGGGTCAAGTGAGCACGTGTAAAGGATATGATTCACCTTTGTGTATGTGAAGTAGAGGTCGCACGTGTCACTTGCCAAACGGACTCTTGACATGGTGATGTCCATAGGATGCTCCGCATCATCTCCCCTCCCTTGGGAAAGATCTGACCCCGGATTGAAAACCAAATCACCATGGGAAAGAGATGGCTTCGCCGTGTAGGAGTGGACGTTCACCAAGTAGTCGTCATTTTCAAGCTTGAAGTGGGCACTCTCCAATGTCACACCATCTTGGGGTTCCTTCAAAATGAGCAAGGACAACAAACACTTGGAAAAATGAATTTGGTTAGCGTTAGTGCAAAACCAAGCATTCAAGAGGCGATTCACCAAACAAGTGTCGTCATCATGCAAAGCATATGGTGTGACAAAGGATTGTGACATGGCATATAAGCGCATAAATTGAGCACAAGCAAAGATATCATGGGGACAAGCATGTAAATGGTTGTCATCAACCGCATTAAGTGAGAAAGTATGAATCATTGGTGATGCAACAAGGCAAGCAATCATAGGAATCAAGTCGTTCAAGCTAGTAGTGCAAAGATGCAACATACTAGAAGAAAGCATGGCAATCATGTCATGTGAGCAAATAATAGTCATAGGCAATGTACATGACATATCTCAAGCACGAACACAAAGCAAGATCATAGTATAATCATGGGCATGGGGCACAAAGCAAACATGGCAATAACAAGCAATGTCTCCACCAAGCTTGCAAATACACATACAAGTATGAGAATCAATCATCATGTGTAATGCAAACATGGGTCACGAATGCATGGCAAAAGCATAGTAATGAGCATATCATGCAAAGTGAACATGGCAAGATGGGCATAGAATATGTAGTGCACAATAACCCATAGCCGAGTGAGGGTCATGTAGAAGAATTGCGTGAAGTCTTTACGCGAAGAGAGCGGTGGGAAAGACAATCCATGGGATCCCAAGTCATCGTTGCTCTCTAGAGCTTGTTTTGTCAACTCGTGGTATTGCGAGGTTGACAAGTATTCATGGGTACCTACACAAAAGAAACACAAATGAAAGAAATTGTGTGTGTGGTAAATGTACACATCATCCATCATGATGTGTATGTGCACGTGAAAGTTAGCACAAGATAAGCTTTGCTCAAAGAAATTTGATGCATGGTATAAGAACATGTCATCCATCATGAAATAATAGTTATTGTGTATAACACAATGGGGACGCAAATTGAGCATACAAATATATGGCACGTCAATATCATGTTTAGTCATGGGGAGCATATTGTGCACATAAGTATGACGATCATGCAATGGATGGGAGTGATCAAAATCTCTTAAAATGTATGAGGAAACTATGGGGGTCTCCTCATGTGCAATATTGGAAACATCATATGGAGAAAATGGGCAACACCCAAAACAATGCATATCTGAAGCTAGGTGGTCATGGCATGGCATATGAGATAAATGATGAAAAGGAAGCATATCAATATCATCACAAGAAAAACAAATGTCGATAACCATGGGCTTGTCATCTATGCCATATGTGCAAATTGGGTTCATTTTTATAGCATATGCATAGTCACTATGAAGAGATTGCAAATATGACATATGATTGATCTCATGCATAGCATATGACAAGTCAAGCGGATTGGCAAACATGATGTGACCGAGAGAATTAGCACAAGAAATCCTATGTAACATGGCATCACAACTAAGATACTCCACATGGCAATCATCATACTCATCATAAATGGGTAAATCAACGCATGGGGAAGTCATACTAGCATGAAGCATGTCAATAGGAGGATCAACATCATGCAAGCAATCAATGTCAAGAATGTCCACTAGTGGGACTAGAGCATCACCGTCACCTATGTTACCTTTGTCATTCCACTCATGTGGCGTAGGTGAGGTGGGAAAGACCGAATGGTGGTCATCTTCATCTTGATGGAACCATGTGGGGGGTGCATCATATTCCACCATGGCCATCGTCTTGTCCAAAGGTAGGACGAAGTCGTCAAGAATCGGCGCGTCATCATATAAGGGACCTAGAACCAAATGAGAAGACACAATAGATGTAGAGGTCAAGTCGTTAGTGTTGAAAGTGGCCTCGCATGACCTATCAACTATCTCACTCTCTCTATGTGGTGGTTCACTCACTCCCTCCAAATAGGTGCACTCAAACTCACATATGGTGGAGTCACTCATCTCACTCAAGTGGTGGGGGTAGTGGCTCTCCTCACATGGGAATTGTGGCAACACATATATGGGGCTAGTGGTAAAGTCACTCTCACTCTCAATATGGTGGCACAAGTCACTCAAGTCATCATACGTCACTGTGGTCGAAGGGAAAATCCCATGCTCAACCATCTGTTGTCGTCACCGTGTATGAAGGCCGAAGATGGCACATCATCACTCTCGCCTCCTAAGATGGAAGCATCATCCTTGCTCGCCACCTTGTCGCTCGCCTCCAAAGCTTGGTCCTTGAGCGTCTCTGTAGTCGTACTCGTCGCCGCACCGTCTTGAAAAAGAGTCATGGAGGACTCGGCATCATCAATGCCACAAAGAGGAATGTCGGTGAAGTCGACCATGGGAGCATCGTCTTGGAGCTCGCCGGGCTTGGATATCTTGGTGGTACTATCCTCATGCTCGTTCTCATGGAGCTTGGTCATCGCGAAGTGAGCTTGGGGTCGAGAAGCCTTGGCCTTCATGAGTTCTTGTTCTGCCTTGAGAGCACCAATGTAGTTGTCGTCGAGGGACTTGTAGTTCTCAAGGAAGATCGTCTTGGAGATGTCGTTGTGCAATCCCATCATGAAGTGGAACTTCATCGAAATGGGGTCGTCCACGCCGGCTCGTCGCAAGGCAATCTTCATCTCCTTGAAGTACTCGTCGATGGACTTGGATCCTTGGATGGTGTTCTCCAATTGGCGTTGAAGTTGTTCCGTGTAGGTTGGAGGCACAAACTCTCGCCGCAAATCTCTCTTCGTCTTGGGCCAACTCATGTCGTAGCTCTCAGAAGGTGTGTGAAGCCACCATGTGGACGCGTAGTCGTGGAAGTTCCTTGTGGCGCACTTCACTTGATCTTCGGGAGGGACTTGATGTAGCATGAGGTAGTCGTCCATCAAACGCTCCCACTCGAGATACTCCTCGGGTTCTTGAGTCCCATAGAAAGGAATCGTGTGGTCGATGTCGAGGTCGTAGTAGCTCGTGGAAGTCGCGGACTTGAGCTTGGGGAGCTTCTCTTGAGCGTAGTCTTGAGGTGCTTGTTGGCGAAGATGCCATATATCCGAAGGCGAAGATGCCTTGAAGTCGCTTGGCGAAGATGCCAAAGTGGTTGGTGTAGCCGTAGCTCCGTCTTGGTGGTGCTTGTCTCGCGGTCTTCTCTTGTGGTCATGAAGTTTGGACTTGGCGTGAAGTAGGGCTTGTTGCGACTTGTAGGTAGGCGCATCTCGAGCATCTTCATGATGATGTTGTCATTGGCGTGCTTGATCTCGATGTAGATGTCGTTCGTCGTCGTCGTGCACATGTTGCTTGGAGGTGACTTGCCCTTCATGACGAGGTGGATCACAAACATGATGGTGGTCGCCATGGAGATGTGGACGAGGACGACTTGCGGTTGCATCATTTTTGCACTCCGAAGACTTGTGACTTGAACGTCGCCGCCTTGAGGATGATGAAGGGGAAGAATGGTTGGTCAACAAGGTCCGAATCTCCTCCATCCTTGCATCTTGCTCCTCCTTTTGTGCGGAAAGCTTGTTGTTGATGTAGTTGTACACGCTGTCGTTGTTGTGGAAGACTGGAGATGAAATGCCTTGCCTATCCATCACAAGATTCGAGCCAATATGAGTGGAGAAAGAGAAGAACGAATACCAAATGTACCTTGACCGAAGTTGAAAGTGGATCAATGATCACTCCAATGTGGACAAGGAAATAGCACAATTGGTACCAATTCTTGTTGGTTTCTCACACCTACACAAATAAGGCTTATGGTGGAGCTCGGTGAGGATAGTGGCACAAAAATTTGATGTAAAATGTTAGCAAGAGTCAATAATGTTGAAAGAGATTCACAAATTCGCAAGTGTAACAAGTAGTCAAATAGCAATATGTGGCACACGGAAACGCACACACGGATAGATAAATGGGGTCGTGCAACCAAGGAATGAGCAAAAAATGTGGAGTCCACGGAAAACGCTCGTGTTGCGCAACTCAAGAGAGACGCTAGCACGATTGCTCAATAGGCAGATACGACACTTGTGCACAACCTATAAGATGCAAAATGTAGCAACTTCTATCCCAAGTATGCTATGTATGTATGGTTCCCGGTGTTTGATCCAAGATGATCGGATATGACAATCTTATGCAATGTGGTGGATGCTATGGCTATTGCTTACAAGCTTCTTTGCTCTTTCTCTTTTGCTTAAAAGCTTATTCTTTTATATATATATATCCACTTTGTGAAATGCACAAACCAAGATAGTAATTGTGTATATGCGGGAACAAACTTGAGGCACACGAGATGATATGATACCAATATGATATGGTATGAATGTAATGTATGGTGTAGATCACTAATGTGCACAAGTAACGTTGCCGGCAATACTCAAATGGCTAGTCTCGATAGGCAAGTAATGCAAAATGGGCTAGGGGTTAACAATGCAATTGCAAGGGGAATGTACAGTGGAGGGGTACCACGATACCAAGATGATATGGAGGTTACCGTCCTTGGCGATGATGAGTAGCGGTGTTCTTGATGTAGATACCAAGATGATGGAGACTCGTCCCTAAGTAGCCGAAACACCTTAGGAAACGGAAAAACCACAACTCAAAATCTCAAGGACAAAAGTCAAATGGTGGTAGCGGGAAGTGGTGGTGTTGCACTAGGCAATGCGGAAGTGGAGGTTATGGTGGTGGACTATACACGGTGTCGGAGTTGAAAGCACGGTCCCTAAGTAGCCGCCTTAGGAGACACAACTCACAACACAACCAAAATTGGGTTAAGTTGGGGTGGCGGAAGTGTATGGTGGGTAAGCCTATGCGGAAGTGGTGGTTGTGGTTGATGAAGAAGCAACCATACCTAAGTAGCCTAGACACCTTAGGAGACTCAAATCACTCCTCAAGCAACCACATATGCGTTGGGGATCAATATGGGTTAGGTTGCGGAAGTCGGTGGTGGTGTAGCGGATGATGTGGTAGAGGCCCTAGGAAAAGATGCCAAACTTCACAAACTTTTATGGAGTCAAAAGATGTTGGTGGTATTTTTGTGGGAAGGGTGATGTCAAGAGCTTCAAAACGAGCTAAAGAACGCGAAAATCGGACTCCGGATGAATTAGTTATGGCCGAAACAAAAATCAGCCGAAGTTGATATCTACAAGTAGCGGACGTCCGGAAATAACAGTCGTCCGATCGCCGGACGTCCGGTCGGGTCGGAAATCCGCTGATTCTGCTCGGGTTAGGGGGTTCCGGTCGTCCAGTAAGGTCGGACGTCCGGTGGTTCCTGCGGCTCCGGACGTCCGGTAAGGTGACGGTCGTCCGGTGTATCGGGGTCAACTCCAGATCCGAGATTCGGGACGCGAATTTGGGCGGAATTTGGGGATTTGGGGGTCAAAATTGATGAGATTTCGCGGATGAAAGATGGTGAAACTTGGGGAGATGCTAGATCCACTCGAAACCAAGCAAATCCATGGATCAAAATCAACAAAACATCATTAAACCAACAAATCAAAAAAAATTGGGGCTATTTTTGGTGGGGATTTCCGAATTTAGGACGAAATCAAGCAAAAGAAGGCTAGAAAACGGTGGGGGAGGCTCCAAAATCGTGATCAACGTGGCTCATGATACCAAGATGATGTAGGGTAGAACCCTAATTGACCGATCTTTCACGAAAGGAGCGGATCCCGCGAAGAACACGAGGAACACGAGGGGAAAACGAGGGAAATCATGAGGGGAAACACGAGATAATCACTCAACCAACAAGAAATGATCACACATGCGCTAGATCCTCGAATACATAAGAGAAGATACACGATCCACAATCAACTAGGGACGATACATAGGTAGCCGGTCTTCTCCGTGAGGAGGTCTTGAATCCACGGGGGGATCTTCCCTTAGAAAGGGGGCTTGAATCCAAAGGGATCTTCTCCGAAGAGGCCGCGGTCTCTCGCAAGGAGGAGATCCAATATGGATGAGCATAGCTCTATCTCTAAGTACGAGCTATCACAACGCTAACCCTAGAAAGGAGGAGGGAGAGGTCTATTTATAGTCTTAGTGCAAATGGGGGTGAAGTGAAGGGGTACATGGGCCTCAGCCTGCAACTGGACACAGCCAGGTACCGGACGTCCGCTGGGGACCGGTCGTCCGGTGGCTCGTGGGCGGCCGGACGTCCGGTAGGGGCCGGTCGTCTGCTCGTTCTGGCTCGGATGCTGGTGTAGCGGATTTCCGGTCTAGACCGGTCGTCCGGTCGCCGGTCGTCCGGTGGCATCGGACGTCCGCTCGTTTGGCTCGGGTGCAGGGACACCGGTCGTCCGGTGGATCTTCAGGCGCCGGACATCCAGACCCGAGCGGTCGTCCGGTGGCTGGAGCTTCTTCGACAGCTCTTCTTTTTGCGTCTTCGTTTCCATGCTTCCCTCGCGGATGGTGTAGGTGTTCCTTGGCGCTTGCACTCCTCCACGTCGTCCGCAGCGTTCCGACAATACCTATGCATGCACACGGGAGAAGTGTCAAGTAGTATACCATCCTCGAAGGGGTCAAGTGAGCACGTGTAAAGGATATGATTCACCTTTGTGTATGTGAAGTAGAGGTCGCACGTGTCACTTGCCAAACAGACTCTTGACATGGTGATGTCCGTAGGATGCTCCGCATCAGGGATAGCTAGTCCTGTCGAAGACTACGCTTCTGGTAACCTCCATCTTGCAGCAGAAGAAGAGAGTACAAGGTAAGTTCACCAAGTAGCATCGTGTAGCATAATCCTAACCGATGATCCTCCCCTCGTCGCCCTATGAGAGAGTGATCACCGGTTGTATCTGGCACTTGGAAGGATGTGTTTTATTAAGTATCCGGTTCTAGTTGTCATAAGGTCACGGCACAACTCCAAGTCGTCCTGTTACCGAAGATCACGGCTATTCGAATAGATTAACTTCCCTGGAGGGGTGCACCACATTTCCCAACACGCTCGATCCCCTTTGTCCGGACACACTTTTCTGGGTCATGCCCGGCCTCGGAAGATCAACACGTCGTAGCCCTACCTAGGCACAACAGAGAGGTCAGCACGCCGGTCTAAATCCTATGGTGCAGGGGTCTGGGCCCATCGCCCATTGCACACCTGCATGTTGAGTACACGGCCGGTGAGCAGACCTAGCCTCCCTTATACAAGAGCAGGCATTCCAGTCCAACCCGGCGCGCGCCGCTCAATCGCTGACGTCACGAAGGCTTCGGCTGATACCACGACATCGAGTGCCCATAACTGTTCCCGCGTAGTTGGTTAGTGCGTATAGGCCAGTAGCCAGACTCAGATCAAATACCCAGATCTCGTTAAGCGTGTTATTGTGAAGTAACTGCGAATGCCGACCAGGGCCAGGCCCACCTCTCTCCTAGGTGGTCTCCGCCTGCCCTGCCGCTCCGCCTCAAAGTAACAGTCAGGGGCCGTCGGGAACCAAGGCCCACCACTACCTGGGTGGAACCACCTGCCCCTTCAGCCCCCAACATCAGAATCACTTGCGGGTACTCAACGAGCCGACCCATCTTTAGTCACAACATGTATAGTATGTATGTAAAGTATATACCTGTGATCAACAACCAACGTGATCACGGCCCGATAGTATAGCATGGCAGACTGAAAAGAATGTAGGGCCACTGATGATAATCTAGCATCATATACTAAGCATTTAGGATTGCAGGTAAGGTATCAATAGTTGTAGCAACAATGATAGGCTATGCATCAGAATAGGATTAACGGAAAGCAGTAACATGCTACACTACTCTAATGCAAGCAGTAGAGAGAAGAGTAGGCGATATCTGGTGATCAAGGGGGGGCTTACCTGGTTGCTTTGGCAAGAGAGAGGGGTCGTCAACACCGTAGTCGTAGTGGGTAGCAGCGGCGTCGGTCTCGTAGTCTACCGGAGAGAAGAGGGGGGAGAAACAATAAATATTAAGCAAAGAGATGCATAGCGATGCATGACATGACAAGTATCGGTGCTAGGGTGCCCTAACGCGGTATGAGGTGGTAACGGTGAAGGGGGGGAAACATCCGGGAAAATATCCCCAGTGTTTTGTGTTTTCGGACAGATGAAATGGAGGGGGAATGTTGTGTGTTCGCTATGCTAGGGGTGTGTGGCGGACGAACGGGCTGCCTATCCGGATTCGTCTCGTCGTCCTGAGCAACTTTTATGTACAAAGTTTTTCCATCCGAGCTGTGGTTTATTTTATATTAATTTTAAAAGATTTAAATTAATTTTAGAATTTATTTAATTAAGTTAAGTTAATTCAACATTATCCAGAATAGTGTTTGCTGACATCATCATGACGTCAGCATGACATCAGCATGACGTCAACAGTCAACGTTGACCGTTAACCTGGTTGTCGGTGTCAAAACCGGCGGATCTCGGGTAGGGGGTCCCGAACTGTGCGTCTAGGCCGGATGGTAACAGGAGGCAAGGGACACGAAGTTTTACCCAGGTTCGGGCCCTCTCGATGGAGGTAAAACCCTACGTCCTGCTTGATTAATATTGATGATAAGGGTTGTACAAGAGTAGATCTACCACGAGATCAGAGAGGCTAAACCCTAGAAGCTAGCCTATGGTATGATTGTTGATGTGTATGTTGTCCTACGGACTAAAACCCTCCGGTTTATATAGACACCGGATAGGGTTAGGGTTACATAGAGTCGGTTACAATGGTAGGAGATCTGAATATCCGTATCGCCAAGCTTGCCTTCCACGCCAAGGAAAGTCCCTTCCGGACACGGGACGAAGTCTTCAATCTTGTATCTTCATAGTCCTGGAGTCCGGCTGAAGGTATAGTCCGGCCATCCGGACACCCCCTAATCCAGGACTCCCTCACTCGTGAACCTGACGTGTGGGTCCAATGGGACCCACCTGTCATTCTCAGTTTAGGTTAATTAGGGTTTAGGTTAATTAGTTAGGCTTAATTATTTGTTTAGTCTAATTAAACGGAATTAATTAAGTTAATTAATTCTTTAATTAATTAATTATTTTTATTATTTTTATATATTTTTAATTCTTCTTTTTTTCATTTTCGTTCTCATTTTTCTAGGGGTGGGCCCCGGCTGTCATTGGCCAAGGCCATGGCGGGGGGGCTAATGGGCATAGCCCGAATGGGCGCATGCCTGAGGGATGCTGGGCACGCACGGCGCATGCCGGCACCGACGGCTAGGGCCAGGGGAGGCTGCGGAGGGTGGCCGCAGCGGGCAGTGGCGGGGCAAAGCAGCGAGGCGCTGGCACGGCGCAGCAGCAGGGGAGCAAGGGCGCGGGGCACGGCCATCATGGGCAGCACGGGGAGGCGGCGCACTGCAAGGACGATTCGGGCGCGGGGAGCACGGCGCAGAGGGTGCGCTGGGCGCAGTGAGTGCGTGCTCACCCCGGCGCGCGCGCGTGGACGATCTAATGTGCAGTGATCGCGAGCGAGGCATGAGGCAAAGAAGGGGAGAGGCCCGGGGCCTCACCAGCGTTGATGGGGAGAGGGGGCGCTGAGGCTTGCTAGCGGCCAGCGGGGAAGAGGACGAGGATAAGAGGTCCGGCGAGGAGGCGGTCGAGGTGGCGTTCTGGGCGACGGCGACATGGTCCGGCGGTGTCAGGGGCGGCGAGGCCTGGTGTAGGCCGTCGTGGGAGGTGACGAGGAGGCGGCGAGGTCCGGCGATGGGCAGCACCAGCGACGGGGCGCGGGGAAGGGGGTCGACGCGGGCGTCGAGGCGATGGGGGTGTCCGGCGACGGGGTTGGGGCGATGGCGTCGCGAGGTGGGGGAAAGCGGGCTCGTCCCCGATCCAGAATGGGTCGGGAAGGGGAAAGGAGAGACGTGGGGAGTGGGGGTGTGCGGTCGAGGGGGTTAGGGTTTCTCCCTAGTGGGGATATGGAGGAGGGGTTGGGCCAGCCGGTTGGGCTAGGTGGGCCGTTTGGCCCAGTTGGACCACGGGAGCCCTTTTGTCTTCTTTTGTTTTGCTATTTTGTTTTCTTTATTTTTTATTTATTTATCCTTTCCTGTTTTCTTTTATTTCTTTAAAGGTTACAGTTTTATAAAATACACAAATGGTTTTTAAATTAGTATTACTATATTTATTACTGCCACATTAATTTGGGTAACTAAATAAAATAGTTTGACATTTCTCTACCTAATAATAAAGGGGCTATTGCTTCTTCCTCCCTAATTATCGTACGTCGTTAGTCCATAATAATTTTCATACGGTTTATTTCGTCCGTCCGTCCGTCGTTGAATACATGCCAGGTTCGTTTTTGTTCGTCTCAGGCAAACCCCTGTACGCTGTGGACCCATTAATCCGGCCCACCTAGGCCGAGCGAACAAACCACGGAGAGCTCTTTGGCCCAATGAATCCAGCCCATCTATCATGTTTAACGCAAAAATGCACCAAAAAAAATCCTACAAGTCGAACTCAAGACCGACCGACCAACACGCAAAGGCTTTGCCAACTAAGCTAGAACGCGCTTCAGGTAGTAACACTGATTGTTCTGTACATTAATAGTCCCACATCGCTCTTTTACATCCAAAATACCTAATTTATATACATCTTTGAGCTTTCTCGGTATCAGCAAGTCATCTCAAAGATCATGACAGAAAATTGAGGAAGAAAAGGGAGGCTAATTAACTGGAGAAAGCGAGGCAAGTTAACATTCTATATGTGTGGTGGGCTACTAAGGACAAGAGGGGACAGAAAAAAAGAATTAAGAAAGGAAATCAGAATCCTAATTTAGGAAGGGCACGAGGTGCTAGAGAAGAAATAAGGAAAGAATTCGGAATCGAAGAGGCAATAGTAGGGAACACGGACATTGAAGGGGACTCTAGAGGATGGCATTGTGGATTCAGATAAGAATATACAATGGTAAAAAGAATAAGAATAAGAGGATTGCAAGCTCGACGCCACAATTTGACAGGGTGTGGTGACAGGATTTGGCACCATGAGATCAGAGAGGTGTTTGCCCCCAGCGATTGGTGGATATATTTCCAGGTTTCGATTGATTTCTTTTGTTTTGTGAGACGTCCTAAGTTGCTTCTTGTTGAACTATGAGATGGGCCTAGAGCCCATATGACAATTTCAGATTTGATCTCTAAGGGCCCATGTAGGTGGCATGACAAGGTGGTGGGAAGTTTAGTCCCACCCCAGAAGTGGAAGGAGAGTTGGAGTGGTTTATAAGGGATTCTCTTCCTCATGCCATTGGAGCTTGAGAAGAGATCAGGCCCTCGCGCACTCCTCCTCCACCGCTCGCCCACATCTCTCCACGCGTAGCCGCACATATATATGTGGGGCGCTGCCAACCCTAGCCGCCACGAAACAGAACGCATCTCCGCCACCACGCCCACGTCATTCCTCTGCTGCTGCTGCCGCCGGCGACTCCGTCCCGTTCACCGCGTGCACGGTTGACGGGAGAGCAGGCCTCCGAAACCCCGCCTCTCCGGATCCTATACGGGAGAGGGGCGATTAGGTTTTTGGGTAGCGACTACGCGACTGCTCTCTTCTGTTCATCTACGTCCACATCACCTTCGTCATCACCTACGCGAGTGCCGACTTTAAGAAGAAGGGTAAGAAGACCTTCAAGAATAACAAGAAGGATGAGGGCTGCTTTACTTGTGGTTCACTTGAACATTGGGCCAACAAGTGCCCAAACAAGTATAAGAAGCAAGGGCAGGACTCCAAGTCTGTCAATATGATTGTGAGCAACAATGAGAGTGGTGCATCTAGGTACGGTAATTTATTTGCTGTATTTTCAGTTTGGCCGTCCACCGATTGGTGGGTCGACACAGGTGCAGGTGTTCATGTGTGTGCTGACATTTCATTGTTTTCTTCTTACCAGGCCATAGGTCACGGGTCTCTACTGATGGGGAATGGCGCGAGTGCTTCTGTTCTTGGTGTTGGCATGGTCGATCTGAAGTTTACTTCGGGGAGGATCGTGCAGCTGAAGAACGTGCAGCATGTCCCCGCCATCAAGAAGAACCTCGTTAGTGCCTCCCTTCTATGTAGAGAAGGGTTTAAGTTGGTATTCGAGTCTAATAAATTAGTTGTTACGAAATATGGACTATTTGTTGGAAAGGGTTATGAATGCGGAGGCATGTTCCGCCTTTCTCTTGCAGATCTATGTAATAAAGTCGTGAACAATATTCATTTGAGTGTTAATGAATCTGAAGTATGGCATTCACGTCTTTCTCACATTAGTTTCGGTGTTATGACGCGGCTAGCAAAATCGAATTTAATCCCGAGTTTCACTTTAGCCAAAGGTTCTAAGTGCCATTCGTGTGTGCAATCTAAGCAACCTCGCAAGCCTCACAAGGCAACAGAGGAGAGACACTTGGCACCACTGGAACTCATACATTCTGATCTTTGTGAGATGAATGGTGTGTTGACTAAAGGTGGAAAGAAATATTTCATGACTTTGATAGATGATTCCACTAGATATTGCTATGTGTATCTGTTAAATACTAAAGATGAGGCTCTACACTACTTCAAAATCTATAAGGCAGAAGTTGAGAATCAACTTGAAAAGAAAATTAAACGAGTCTGGTCAGATCGTGGTGGAGAGTACTTCTCAGAAGAGTTTGATGCCTTTTGTGCGGAACACGGCATTATTCACGAGAGGACGCCTCCCTACTCACCCCAGTCAAATGGGGTTGCCGAGCGGAAAAACCGTACTCTAACTGATTTGGTTAACGCCATGTTAGATACGTCGGGTTTATCCAAGGCATGGTGGGGGAGGCTATAATGACATCCTGTCATGTCCTGAATAAAGTTCTAACAAAGGATAACGAGATCACTCCTTACGAGAAGTGGACCAAGAGAAGGACAACACTCTCGTACTTACGTACCTGGGGCTGCTTGGAGAAAGTTAATGTGCCGATCCCCAAAAAGCGTAAGCTTGGACCAAAGACTGTGGACTGTGTTAATTTGGGCTACGCTATGAATAGTGTTGGCTATAGATTTCTAGTAGTGAAATCTGAGGTACCTGACATGAAATTCGGTACAATTATGGAGTCTAAATATGCTACATTCTTTGAGGACATTTTTCCCATGAGAGATGTACAAAGCACTTCTAGACAGGAATCTGAGGAGACTCCTGAACCTGCCATTCCGATGGAATATTATAATCAAACACATGATGAAAATCCTGAGGAGGATAATAAGGAATCCCTTGGTAGGGGCAAGAGACAAAGGACTGTAAAGACCTTTGGTGATGATTTCTTCATATACCTCATGGAGGATAATCCTACTTCTATTTAAGAAGTGTATGCATCTCCAGAAGCTGACTACTGGAAGGATGCGGTCCGTAGCGAGATGGATTCCATCATGGCTAACGGGACTTGGGAGCTTACTGAACGTCCTTATGGTTGCAAACCATTGGGATGCAAGTGGGTGTTCAAGAAGAAGCTTAGGCCCGATGGTACGATAGAAAAGTTCAAGGCTAGGCTTGTGGCCAAGGGCTACGCCTAGAAAGAAGAAGAAGATTTCTTCGACACTTATTCACATGTGGCCAGACTGACCACCATTCGAGTATTACTCTCGTTGGCGGCGTCGCATGGTCTTCTCATTCATCAGATGGATGTTAAGACGGCTTTCCTGAACGGAGAGCTAAAGGAGGAAATCTATATGCAACAGCCTGATGGCTTTGTGAGGGATGGTCAGGAAGGAAAGGTGTGTAAGTTGGTGAAATCTTTGTATGGCCTGAGACAAGTGCCTAAGCAATGGCATGACAAGTTTAATGAAACGTTGACATCTGTTGGCTTTGTTGTTAATGAGGCTGACAAATGTGTATACTATCGCTATGGTGGGGGCGAAGGAGTTATACTGTGTTTGTATGTTGATGACATACTGATATTTGGGACTAATCTCAAGTTAATTGAGGAGGTTAAGTCTTTCCTATCTCAGAACTTTGAGATGAAGGACCTTGGAGTGGCCGATGTTATCTTGAACATCAAGCTATTGAGAGATGATGAGGGTAGGATTACACTTTTGCAATCCCATTATGTTGAGAAGGTGTTGAGTCGTTTTGGATATTCGGACTACAAACCATCTCAAACACCATATGATTCTAGTGTGCTGATTCGAAAGTCTAAATGCACAGCTATAGATCAATTGAGATACTCTCAGATTGTTGGTTCACTATAGTATCTAGCGAGCGCAACGAGGCCTGACATCACATTTGCTATTAGCAAACTGAGCCGATTTGTTTCGAAACCGGGTGATGTACATTGGCATGCTCTTGAGAGAGTTATGCGCTATCTGAAAGGTACTATGAACTATGGACTTCACTATACCGGATACCCGTCGGTACTTGAAGGGTATAGTGATGCAAATTGGATCTCTGATGCTGATGAGATGAAGGCCACAAGTGGGTATATATTTACTCTTGGAGGTGGTGCTATTTCCTGGAAGTCTTGCAAGCAAACGGTCTTAACAAGATCGACAATGGAAGCAGAATTAACAGCATTAGACACATCGGGTGGCAAAGCAGAATGGCTTCGAGATCTGTTGATGGACTTGCCAGTGGTTGAGAAGCCGGTTCCGGCCATCCTTATGAACTGTGACAATCAAACAGTTATTGTCAAGGTGAAGAGTTCAAAGGACAACATGAAGTCCAATAAACACATAAGAATGAGATTGAAAGCTGTCAGAAAATTGAGGAACTCCGGAGTGATAGCGTTGGATTATATTCAAACGGCTAAGAATCTGGCAGATCCCTTTACTAAAGGGCTATCACGTGTTGTGATAGATAACGCATCAAGGGAGATGGGTATGAGACCCATATGAGTTGCCATGGTAGTAACCCAACCTATGTGATCGGAGATCCCGTGAAGTAGGACCTGGGAAAACAAGCCAGTGGTGAACTAAGGAGAGTAACTTTACTAACCCACTACGTTGGAGATGCAATACTCTCGGAAACTGTATGGAAGGATGACTACTGTCTTAATGTGTTCCAAGGCTTATATGCATAAGCAAGATGCTATCCTACAGAGCGATCTTTGGAGGAACACACCTATATGAGCCCGACTGCTCGTCACAGTCTATGAGATTGGGGTGATCTCTAGCAAGCTCATGAACAGTCCAGGAGTGTGACTAATATGCTCCACCCGAGGGGTCGGCCTTCGGCAGCCTCGTATCAGTGAGACTTGTGGTGAAACTTCTTGACGCCAAACTGACAATTCAAGGCATAGTCCATTGTTCAGTTGTGAAGGAGTGTAACTACTTGGTCTAGGTGGAGCTCAACCTTAATCGGTCTCCACTAAGATGCTGGTATATCAAAACAGCGTTTGGAACAAAGGACAAACTGGGCCCCTGAGATCTGGTGGGGGATTGTTGAACTATGAGATGGGCCTAGAGCCCATATGACAATTTCAGATTTGATCTCTAAGGGCCCATGTAGGTGGCATGACAAGGTGGTGGGAAATTTAGTCCCACCCCGGAAGTGGAAGGAGAGTTGGAGTCGTTTATAAGGGATTCTCTTCCTCATGCCATTGGTGCTTGAGAAGAGATGAGGCCCTCGCGCACTCCTCCTCCTCCGCTCGCCTCGCCACGCCACGCCTCGTCACGACGCGCCGCGGGTTGCGGGATTGAGCCGAGCCGAGCTCACTCCTATGCGCTTCTTTTTGCCAGTCAGGAACGGAGAGTCTTTGACAGGTGGGGCCACGATCTGAGATGTCGGATCGTGGGCTACCGACTTGGACGTGGGTTCAGCCCACGTCTCTCCAGGCGCAGCCGCACATATATATGTGGGGAGCTGCCAACCCTAGCCGCCACGAAACAGAACGCATCTCCGCCTCCACGCCCACGTTGTTCCTCTGCTGCTGCTGCCGCCGGCGACTCCGTCCTGTTCACTGCTTACACAGTTGACGGGAGAGCAGGCCTCCGAAACCTCGCCTCTCCGGATCCTGTACGGGAGAGGGGCGATTAGGTTTTTGGGTAGCGACTACGCGACTGCTGGCTTCTGTTCATCTACGTCCACATCACCTTTGTCATCACCATGTCGACCGACGCCGACCGTGCCGCCGCTGAGAAGGCCGAAGCCGACAAGAAGGCCGCCGAGGATGCCGCGGCTACTGCCACCGCCACCGCCGCCGCATGGCCGATTGGAGGGTATACATCGTTTATCCCTCTCATGTTTCTTTCTGTTGTAGCAGTACTAGCGATATGCGTAGATGTTTCTACTATATGCGTAGTACATGCTCTGTTAGATTGTAACCAGTGTGTTATCAATGCTGTCAATGTCATGCTCATGATTTATTCATGGATTAATTTAATCGAAAAACTGCCTATCTGCTTATCAATCCAAAAACCTAATATGTGTAGGAGTTTTTCGAATTCTGGTTTTGCTGCTGCACTAAAACCGTCGCCGTTTACGGGGACATACTTTAAGCATTGGCAGACTAAAACCACCTTATGGCTCACTGCCATGAACGTGTTCTGGGTCACCGGTGTGACTCCCACAGGAATGATCGCTCCTGATCAGGAGAAGGCGTTCAAGGAGGCCACTGTCGTGTTCCTCGGGGCAGCTCTGAGCGTGATTGGAGATAAGCTGGTTGACGCATATTTGCTTGTGCGGTCTGCCAAGGACTTGTGGGAGGCGCTCGAATCTAAGTTTGGGGCTGCCGATGCAGGGAGCGAGATGTATATTATAGAGCAGTTCCATGATTACAAGATGGTTGAAAACCGACCTATATTGGAGCAGGCTCATGAGATAATATGCATTGTTAAGGAGCTTGAGCTTCTTAAGTGCGAGTTACCGGGCAAGTTTGTCGCGGGCTGCATAATCGCTAAGCTTCCCAATTCCTGGAGGAACTTTGCCACCACTCTGAAACATCAGAGGCATGAATTCTCTGTGGAGGATGTCATTGGCCATCTGAGTGTTGAGCAGAATTCAAGGGCAAAGGACTCGCACGGAAAAGGGGTCGAAGGAACTTCTGTGGCCAACATGGTGCATCAGAAGAACTCCAATTCCCACAAGCCCAAGGGAAAGAACGGTATCCAACAGAGTGCCTACTTTAAGAAGAAGGGTAAGAAGACCTTCAAGAAGAATAAGAAGGATGAGGGCTGCTTTACTTGTGGTTCGCTTGAACATTGGGCCAACAAGTGCCCAAACAAGTATAAGAAGCAAGGGCAGGACTCCAAGTTTGTCAATATGATTGTGAGCAACAATGAGAGTGGTACATCTGGGTACGGTAATTTATTTGCTGTATTTTCAGTTTGGCCGTCCACCGATTGGTGGGTCGACACAGGTGCAGGTGTTCATGTGTGTGCTGACATTTCATTGTTTTCTTCTTACCAGGCCACAGGTCACGGGTCTGTACTGATGGGGAATGGCGCGAGTGCTTCTATTCTTGGTGTTGGCATGGTCGATCTGAAGTTTACTTCGGGGAGGATCGTGCAGCTGAAGAACGTGCAGCACGTCCCCGCCATCAAGAAGAACCTCGTTAGTGGCTCCCTTCTATGTAGAGAAGGGTTTAAGTTGGTATTCGAGTCTAATAAATTAGTTGTTACGAAATATGGACTATTTGTTGGAAAGGGTTATGAATGCGGAGGCATGTTCCGCCTTTCTCTTGCAGATCTATGTAATAAAGTCGTGAACAATATTCATTTGAGTGTTAATGAATCTGAAGTATGGAATTCACGTCTTTGTCACATTAGTTTTGGTGTTATGACGCGGCTAGCAAAATCGAATTTAATCCCGAGTTTCACTTTAGCCAAAGGTTCTAAGTGCCATTCGTGTGTGCAATCTAAGCAACCTTGCAAGCCTCACAAGGCAGCAGAGGAGAGACACTTGGTGCCACTGGAACTCATACATTCTGATCTTTGTGAGATGAATGGTGTGTTGACTAAAGGTGGAAAGAAATATTTCATGACTTTGATAGATGATTCCACTAGATATTGCTATGTGTATCTGTTAAATACTAAAGATGAGGCTCTACACTACTTCAAAATCTATAAGGCAGAAGTTGAGAATCAACTTGAAAAGAAAATTAAACGAGTCCGGTCAGATCGTGGTGGAGAGTACTTCTCGAAAGAGTTTGATGCCTTTTGTGCGGAACACGACATTATTCACGAGAGGACGCCTCCCTACTCACCCCAGTCAAACTGGGTTGCCGAGAGAAAAACCGTACTCTAACTGAATTGGTTAACGCCATGTTAGATACATCGGGTTTATCCAAGGCATGGTGGGGGGAGGCTATAATGACATCCTGTCATGTCCTGAATAAAGTTCCGACAAAGGATAACGAGATCACTCCTTACGATAAGTGGACCAAGAGAAGGACAACACTCTCGTACTTACGTACCTGGGCCTGCTTGGAGAAAGTTAATGTGCCGATCCCCAAAAAGCGTAAGCTTGGACCAAAGACTGTGGACTGTGTTAATTTGGGCCACGCTATGAACAATGTTGGCTATAGATTTCTAGTAGTGAAATCTGAGGTACCTAACATGAAAGTCGGTGCAATTATGCAGTCTAAAGATGCTACATTCTTTGAGGACATTTTTCCCATGAGAGATGTACAAAGCACTTCTAGACAGGAATCTAAGGAGACTCCTGAACCTGCCATCCCGATGGAATATTATAATCAAACACATGATGAAAATCCTGAGGAGGATAATGAGGAATCCCTTGGTAGGGGCAAGAGACAAAGGACTGTAAAGACCTTTGGTGATGATTTCTTCATATACCTCATGGAGGATAATCCCACTTCTATTTCAGAAGCGTATGCATCTCCAGAAGCTAACTACTAGAAGGATGCGGTCCGTAGCGAGATGGATTCCATCATGGCTAATGGGACTTGGGAGCTTACTGAACGTCCTTATGGTTGCAAACCATTGGGATGCAAGTGGGTGTTCAAGAAGAAGCTTAGGCCTGATGGTACGATAGAAAAGTACAAGGCTAGGCTTGTGGCCAAGGGCTATGCCCAGAAAGAAGAAGAAGATTTCTTCGACACTTATTCACCTGTGGCCAGACTGACCACCATTCGAGTATTACTCTCGTTGGCGGCCTCGCGTGGTCTTCTCATTCATCAGATGGATGTTAAGACGGCTTTCCTGAACGAAGAGCTAAAGGAGGAAATCTATATGCAACAGCTTGATGGCTTTGTGATGGATGGTCAGGAAGGAAAGGTGTGTAAGTTGGTGAAATCTTTGTATGGCCTGAGACAAGTGCCTAAGCAATGGCATGACAAGTTTAATGAAACGTTGACATCTGTTAGCTTTGTTGTTAATGAGGTTGACAAATGTGTATACTATCGCTATGGTGGGGGTGAAGGAGTTATACTGTGTTTGTATGTTGATGACATACCGATATTTGGGACTAATCTCAAGTTAATCGAGGAGGTTAAGTCTTTCCTATCTCAGAACTTTGAGATGAAGGACCTTGGAGTGGCTGATGTTATCTTGAACATCAAGCTATTGAGAGATGATGAGGGTGGGATTACACTTTTGCAATCCCATTATGTTGAGAAGGTGTTGAGTCGTTTTGGATATTCGGACTACAAACCATCTCAAACACCATATGATTCTAGTGTGCTGATTCGAAAGTCTAAAGGCACAACTATAGATCAATTGAGATACTCTCAGATTGTTGGTTCACTACAGTATCTAGCGAGCGCAACGAGGCCTCACATCGCATTTGCTATTAGCAAACTGAGCCGATTTGTTTCCAAACCGGGTGATGTACATTGGCGTGCTCTTGAGAGAGTTATGCGCTATCTGAAAGGTACTATGGACTATGGACTTCACTATACCGGATACCCGTCGGTACTTGAAGGGTATAGTGATGCGAATTGGATCTCTGATGCTGATGAGATGAAGGCCACAACTGGGTATATATTTACTCTTGGAGGTGGTGCTGTTTCCTGGAAGTCTTGCAAGCAAACGATCTTAACAAGATCGACAATGGAAGCAGAATTAACAGCATTAGACACATCGGGTGGCGAAGCAGAATGGCTTCGAGATCTGTTGATGGATTTGCCAGTGGTTGAGAAGCCGGTTCTGGCCATCCTTATGAACTATGACAATCAAACAGTTATTGTCAAGGTGAAGAGTTCAAAGGACAACATGAAGTCCAACAAACACATAAGAATGAGATTGAAAGCTGTCAGAAAATTGAGGAACTCCGGAGTGATAGTGTTGGATTATATTCAAACGGCTAAGAATCTAGCAGATCCCTTTACTAAAGGGCTATCACGTGTTGTGATAGATAATGCATCAAGGGAGATGGGTATGAGACCCACATGAGTTGCCATGGTAGTAACCCAACCTATGTGATCGGAGATCCCGTGAAGTAGGACCTGGGAAAACAAGCCAGTGGTGAACTGAGGAGAGTAACTTTACTAACCCACTACGTTGGACATGCAATACTCTCGGAAACTGTATGGAAGGATGACTACTGTCTTAATGTGTTCCAAGGCTTATATGCATAAGCAAGATGCTATCCTACAGAGCGATCTTTGGAGGAACACACCTATATGAGCCCGACTGCTCGTCACAGTCTATAAGATTGGGGTGATCTCTAGCAAGCTCATGAACAGGCCAGGAGTGTGACTAATATGCTCCACCCGAGGGGTCGGCCTTCGGCAGCCTCGTATCAGTGAGACTTGTGGTGAAACTTCTTGACGCCAAACTGACAATTCAAGGCATAGTCCATTGTTCAGTTGTGAAGGAGTGTAACTACTTGGTCTAGGTGGAGCTCAACCTTAATCGGTCTCCACTGAGATGCTGGTATATCAAAACAGCGTTTGGAACAAAGGACAAACTGGGCCCCTGAGATCTGGTGGGGGATTGTTGAACTATGAGATGGGCCTAGAGCCCATATGACAATTTCAGATTTGATCTCTAAGGGCCCATGTAGGTGGCATGACAAGGTGGTGGGAAGTTTAGTCCCACCCCGGAAGTGGAAGGAGAGTTGGAGTGGTTTATAAGGAATTCTCTTCCTCATGCCATTGGAGCTTGAGAAGAGATGAGGCCCTCGCGCACTCCTCCTCCTCCGCTCGCCTCGCCACGCCACGCCTCGTCATGACGTGCCGTGGGTTACGGGATTGAGCCGAGCCAAGCCCACTCCTATGCGCTTCTTTTTGTCGGTCAGGAACGGAGAGTCTTTGACAGGTGGGGCCACGATCTGAGAAGTCGGATCATGGGCTTCCGACTTGGACGTGGGTTCAGCCCACGTCTCTCCACGCGCAGCCGCACATATATATGTGGGGCGCTGCCAACCCTAGCCGCCATGAAACAGAACGCATCTCCGCTTCCACGCCCACGTCATTCCTCTGCTGCTGCCGCCACCGATGACTCCGTCCCGTTCACCGCGTACACAGTTGACGGGAGAGCAGGCCTCCGAAACCCCGCCTCTCCGGATCCTGTATGGGAGAGGGGCGATTAGGTTTTTGGGTAGCGACTACGCGACTGCTCGCTTCTGTTCATCTACGTCCACATCACCTTCGTCATCACCATGTCGACCAACGCCGACCGTGCCGCCACTGAGAAGGCCAAAGCCGACAAGAAGGCCGCCGAGGATGCCGCGGCTACTGCCATCGCCACCGCCACCGCATGGCCGATTGGAGGGTATACATCGTTTATCCCTCTCATGTTTCTTTCTGTTGTAGCAGTACTAGCGATATGCGTAGATGTTTCTACTATATGCGTAGTACATGCTCTGTTAGATCGTAACCAGTGTGTTATCAATGCTGTCAATGTCATGCTCATGATTTATTCATGGATTAATTTAATCGAAAAACTGCCTATTTGCTTATCACTTCTTCTGCTGCAACCCTCCATTCACTTTTGCGGACTTTTTTAGCGGCGTGGGGAGTACAAATATAGAGTAATCATTGGCTTACTTTATGAGTACTATCGGAATTCCAACTTCAGAAAGGCTTCGGCGATGCTTATTATAGCCAAAACACATCTCAAGTACCTCAACTAAATGCAAAAAAAATATTGTATTACAGTTTAGTTGGTGTCCAGTTCCAGTTTGTAGGTAGGGGCCCATGCCGGCATGTTCTCTTATATAATGAACTCCGAGGAGGCTTTTTCATAATCATAGGCACTAAACCTCCTTTTATGTGCATTAGTTCACTATAAAAAGAATTAACGTATTGATCAGCTACTTATTACCAACTAGCCCATATTCAGGTATATATTCTACATCTCATGTGTAATTCCCATTATCTATTTGCGTCTAGAGAATATGCATCTTTTACAATCCGGTTCAGAATTAATCAATGCCCTATTAAAATTTTGTTTTTCAAGTGGAACGTTTTCATTTAATTTTTTTCTAATTTGGAAAGAATATGTCCAATAGAAGTTTTATCAAAGTGTGACAAACTAGAATGCATAAGGCACTACAGATGGAGACACAAAAACTTCAACGTTTATTCAAATGAGCCCAAATGAGAATGACGTGGTCGAAACCCTTGTTGGCTGAAGTTTGCAAGCTAAATGGCAGGTGATTCTTTGCAATTTACTGTTTCTGAAGCATGAAGGTAAAAGGGAATAAATGTTTTTTAGTTGAAAGCGCTGTCTTTTAAGTGGGTTCTATTCTGAATCTAAATTAGCATATCCAGGTCATAGACAGCTTCATACATATTCATAGTTGATGGATTAGTCTTTTCTCACATTTTAAGTTGCTTAGGAATTTTTACGAATTACATGTTTATAGGATATGTTTATAACTTGCCACTTATTTATTTGAATATGTTTATGTTTGGTCATGCCTAACCCTGTTGACGATGTGGTATGGACAAATAACAAAACAAATGTGGTATGTTTCACTGACATAACCAATTGTCTTTTGTAGTAATTTTTCTTCCGTTGCAACGCACGGGCATATGTGCTAGTTATAAATAATAAAAGGCATTTATTAAATTGGTTATGCTGTTGTTTCATTCACATTTGAGTATTTAAACATTTTATAAAAGGGTGGTTTCTCCACCATAATTTCCTATGAATTATTTGGTTCACTCTGAACATTTTAGTTTTAATATTTGAAAAGTTTTATTCTTTGCTTGATTTTGAATTTTGAATTTTGAATTTGAAACGATTTTGAACTAACAAGAGATTAGCAACAGAAATCGAAGTGACGTGGAGACATTAACGTGGGATTACTGTAGCCTAATTATCCGGGTGTCACACCTGTAGAGCATCTTTATAGTCACCCAGTTACATTGTGACATTTGATAGCACACTAAGTGTTCCTCCGGTATTCAGGAGTTGCATAATCTGCCCAAAAATTTTGGGGGCAAATGGGAAAGGATAAATAGCACTTGCTTCACAATGTGCCATTTAGGACAGAATAGGAAATGAATTTATTGAGCCTGATGGAAAATATGGCCAATGAAATATTTTGCCATATTTGATGAAGATATGACCCAAACAATTTATAAGAATTATTTGGGGATTTTTGGATGGACAGAAATATAGGTTGCTTCACAACCTAGGGTAGACAGGGTTATTCCTTTAATAGAAAAAAGAATTTTCCCTAGAAAAGAAATTAGGGTTTGGTCAAGCAGTGGAGTGACATGATCTTGGCAAAGTTTTTAGGATGATGAGTCACTTGGGAGGAGAAATGGGGATGATTTCCCAAGTGACAAGGCCACAGAACCACTCCAAAAAGAAAAACATAGCAAAAATCAATAAATCAAAAAGAAAAAGAAAGGGCCAAAATCCAGGTTGTTACAATACCCCTCTCTCTCGACCTGTTCCCCCCTTTTCCCCGCACTGAGAACCCCCGCCACCTCCTCGATTTCTCGCCGGAGCTAAGAGCCGCCACCGCACCATTGCCGCACCACCGCACCACCTAGCCCACTCCGATCACCCCTGACACCACCATCGTGATCCCCACCTTCGTCCACAACTCCCCGTGCCCTCGCCCGAGCCTGAAACCCACCGAAGCATTGACTCTGCCGATGCCTGAACGCTATCGCCGCCTCGAGCTCGACGTCGACCTCCTCCGTCCACCTCCGACGACACCTCGACCACGGCTGGACTCGTCGTCTTCCGCCACATCGGCTCGTGCCCTCCGACCTCCCTGGCGACGACTGCAGTGTTGCTGCCGACGACGTCCGAGCCACATCGTCGGTGACCACCCCATGGTAAGCCGGCCAACTCCCTCCTCCGTCCGATCTAGGATCCACGGCACAGATTAGATCGCGCTAGTTTTTTACGAAACATTTTCTTTTACGTTTTGGTCGACCGCCCGCTTGCTTTAGCGCGCTCACACCCGCAGCCACTAGGGCACTCCACATAGCCAATCTCCGATCGGTAGACTTTTAGATTTTTCTGTTTTTGTTTCTAATTTACGGAAATAGTTCTGATCTTTGATCTTTAATATCTTTTAGAATATTAAGTGTTTTTGAGTGATTCCAATTGCACCGTGTCACAAATTTATTGAAGTTTCTATTTGTGTACTTAGTTTCCAGATTTGAGTAGTTTAAATTTGGATTTAATGAAATTTGTTGAAATCACTAATTTGGACGTATCTTGAGTTTTATAAAATATTTTCGATTGATTCTTTTTGCTACTGTTTTGTTATTATTTTGTCTATCCGGTAGCATATAGTGATTTATTTTTAGTTTTAGTGTTTTAGGCAAAATAGTATTGTTTTAGTTCTAGTTTCGTTTTAGTCTTTTCTAATAGTTTTAATTGTTTCTAATTTATTTCTTTTTATCACTTTTGACACATTTAGTTTTGTTTTAGTTATTAAATAGTAGAAAATTTTATTCTTATTTTAAAATTTTATTTACTTTAGTTTTGTATAAAAACTTGTATAGGTCATAGTTAGAGTTTTATAAAAAGTTATTTAATTGTTTCTTTTTGCTACTAAAAGTTTATGAAAAATACTTTCTATTAACTTAGTTGATTTACTCTTTCTTTTCCGCTGATTTATTAGTTTAGTGTTTTAATTGATGTTAAGTTTCTACTTAGTGCAAAACTATATTAGTTGTTTGTAGTAAAGTCTTAGAATTTCCTTGGTAGTTTTTCTTTGTAGTTTTATTTGAGGATTCTTTGGAGTTTGGTTGAGTTTTATTATTGTTTTTTGTTTTTTTTGTTTTAATTGTTAGTTTCAGTGCTAAAATTGTTTGCTAGAATGATAGCTTATGTGAATGCAATGTTTGACTATATAGGTCTTCTTCAGAGTGTGATGAATACTACTATTAGGATTTCTTTCGGAGCGTTGTTATCTTCACCAAGTAATACTAGGCAAGTTCACTTTGACCATGTTATCCATACCTATGTTTTTGTTGCATTTAGTGTCACCATTCATAATCCCTCTAGTAGATATATTGACTTCTTGTAATTGAGTAGAATGCATGAGGTAGGAACCAACACCCCTGTTACCAAGACCCGAGAACGTTGTTTATATTATGCTACTTTATCGTAGACGGGGATTGGTATGAGTGTTCGTTAGTGGTGTGAGAAGGAGGACTCTACGTCGATGACCACAACTTCAAGATGGCATCTACAAGGCCTGCATCTACAAGACCTTAAGACTTCAAGACTCGAGACAAGAATTCAATATACCTTTGGGTCGAGAATGGTTAAGAAGGGTATATGGTGCGCCCAGTACTCAGTGATTCCGGAGAAGCGCCATGATATCATGCGGAAAGCTCCACTCAGGCTCGAAGAGATGGAAGAATACTTCATGCCCGGAAGCTTATCTGTGCAACCGCAAGTCACTATATGCTCTGGCTTGGTTGACCTTAGTGGTGACTCTGGCTGGGACGGTGCCCGCATATGTAGAACTACGGTAGGATTGGATGGGCACCAGACAATGGTCAGAGGAACTCTTTGGAAGACCATGTTTCGATCATCCTGTTCTCAAACATCATGAAGTGCGAGGACAAAAAGGAAGGGATCGAATCTTGTGGGTAAAGTGTACAAACCTTTGTAGAGGGTTAAAACCTAATCGATTAGCCATGTCCCCGGTTATGGATAATTTCAGCCTCTGGACTTGAAGATGGCACAGTTCGAAGCCCTGTATGGACGAAGGTGCAGAACACCGTTGATGTGGGATGAAGTCGGAGACCGACAGTTGTTTGGACCAGACCTGATCAAGGAGTCTGAAGAGAAGGTTAAGCTGATTCGTGATAGACTGAAGATTGCTCAGTCCAGGCAGAAGAGTTATGCAGACTCGAAACGCAAGGAAGTAACCTATGAAATTGGAGACAGAGCATATCTGCGAGTATCACCCTTACGAGGAGTGAAACGTTTTGGAGTTAAGGGAAGTTAGCCCTGAGATTTGTAGGACCGTATCGAATTATGGAACGTATGGGAGAAGTTGCCTACAAGTTGGAGTTACCTGAAGGACTGTCAGGAGTTCATGATGTGTTCCACGTTTCACAGTTGAAGAAGTCATGCTGAGATGGCCGATATACCGTTAAGAGATACAGTACCCTTGGAGGCGATTCAGTTGGACAGTGATTTGACTTATGAGGAAAAGCCAGTTAAGATTCTTGAGTTTGCCAGCCGAGTCACCCGCAGCAAGGTGATCAAGTTTTGCAAAGTTCAGTGGAGCCACCATACCGAGGATGAAGCCACCTGGGAACGAGAGGATGATCTCCGCAAAGACCACCCACACCTATTTTCTAGCCAACCCGAATCTCGAGGGCGAAATTCATCTTAAGGGGTGTAGGTTTGTAACATCCCAAATTTTCAATTTGGAATGTTATACATAGATCATCCATGCATATCATATTTTACTGCATTTCATTTCACGATCCTCGAAATCCTAAGCAACTCAAGGACCCTCAGAGAGAGTTGGGGATTTCCCTGTTTTCATATTTGGGTTTTACCAAATATCGAAACGAGGATTTTTTGTTTAATTTATTTTTCTCTCCGAAAATATTTCATGTTAAAATATATGAGAGGAGATAATATGACTTCTCCAAAATAAATGAAATATTGGAGGAAAAATATTAAAATCATTTATTTGATTTTATTTGGATTTTGTTTGCATTAGAAAAATTGCATGTTTTCAAAATTGCATTTTAGGGCCAAGAAAATGTTCATCTTGTTCTAAATATTTTATTTAGACGGTGAAAATTTATTTTGGCATTTTTAGATTTTTATTTTATTTTCTAAGATTTATTTTCTGTTTGGAGGAATTATTTAAAACAACTTCCAGCGCCCGACCGGGCCGAAGCCCACCCGAGCCAGGCCGGCCCAGCCCCGCGCGACCGCCTTCCCCATCCCGTGCCGCCGCCGGACTCGGAGGAGTCCGAGCCGCCGCCGCCTCGACCCCCTTCCCCAGTCGGAGCCACCGCCGCCTCCCCCCCTTTAAAAACACACCCCGGGGCCCCCCTGGAGCCCCAAGTCGTCGCCGCCGCAGCCCTCGCCAGCCCCGCCGCCGTAGCCCGCGCCGCCGCATGCCGCCGCCCGCGCAGCTGTCTGCCGCCGCCCACGCCGCTGCTGCCCCGTGCCGCCGAGCCGCCCCGCCGCCTCGCAAGCCACCGCCCGAGCCCCTCCTCGCCGGAGTTGCCTCGCCGGAGAGGTAACGCGCCGATCCGCCGCCACTCGGTTTTTTTTCAAAGAAAACCGATTTGGTTTTTTTTGAAAACCCTAGTCGTTTTTTTCGGTTCACCGGGGTTTCCTTTTTAGCAGACGTTCGTCCAAACGTTTGTTTTAATGAACGGTTTTCGCCCGTTAGTTACAGATAACGAACGCTCGTTCGTTAGGCTGTTCGTCAGTTTTCTTTAATCGGATTAATCCATGATTATTTCTGATCCGATTTTCATTCTAGTTTTATCTTCTCGCCCGTTAGTCGGAATCAGGCGATTCAAGCGCCTAGATCTTCGTCTCGAGGCCCTCTTTTCATTTAACCAACTTACACAAGTTTTTGCTACTTTAAAATTTTGACCTAGGTCCATATTAGTAAACGGATCTTGTTTCTTTTGCCGTTTGAGTTTTGTTGCTCCGTTTGATTTGATTCTTTTGCAAACCGGAGTTCTTAAGTTGAACTTTCTGGTTAGATCTTCTTATTTGAGGTTTGCCCGTGTTTTCTTTGCTTGATTGCTTATGTATGCTATTGTTTGTTTGCGATAGAATTCTCGGAGTGCGAAGCGTGTTATTTGGAGTCTCTAGGTTACGCGGATCGTCAGCAAGGCAAGTAACACATTGATCATACTCTTTCCATACCCAGTTTTATGCATTAGTTTCAATCCTCAAACATTGCATGATTAGGATGTCATTAACTTGTGCGTTGGGAAGTAGTTGTTGAGGTAGGAACCTATTGCCCTGTTACTATCAAACCCTTGGGAGTTACTTCTACGTATTGCTTATATTGCTATGATATGCTCGTAGACGTGGTTTGGGTGAGTGAAATCCATGACAAATGTGAGATTGATAATTAATGGTTCAACTTAAGGTGGCAACTTAAATACACATCTGGGTGGATTGAGGCACCTGGAGTACCCAGTGTTGCCTGTATTTTTTTGGAAATCCCGGAGTACCCGTGTGATCTTCCTATGGACCGCCACCCAAGCTCAAAGGGAACTGAGATTATTCATGCTAGAAACTTCCGTGTGCAGCCACAAGCTATTATGGGCTCTAGCATAGTTGAGTAAGTTACGTGAAGCTCTTGAAGAGGTGGATCAGCAGGTAGTGGGTTTGTAGGTTTGGTATGGTCTGCCCGGAGTAGAGAGTTAATGTTTCTGAAAGACTGTGTCTCGGTCATCCGTTTCTCAAACACCCTGTAGTGCGAGAAAACCTACGGAGGAGATCGAGTCTTGTGGGGAAAAGTGCGCAAACCTCTGCAGAGTATATAAACTAATCATGGTTAGTCGTGTCCCCGGTTATGGACAATCTTGAGTATCTAGTACTTGGAATTATCTTGAGTATCTCATCACTCTAAATTAATATTGTTGGGTTGTTAATTACTTTAATTGGGATTGAGTTGGAGGAACCTTCTCAATGACGTTTCAACCGCCATGATAGTTAAATTAAAATCTATTCCTTTGTTGTAGAGAAAAATTGGCTTTTCGCAAAAACTATAACCATAGAGCTTTCCACCAGCCAAATATGCATGTAGTGATAGCATTATTCTATTCTTGCTCTACTGTGTTATATTGCCAACATATTCCATGTGCTGACCCGTTTTCGGGCTGCAACGTATTATGTTGCAGACTTTTCAGATGAGGAGTAAGGTTCGTTAGGTCGTTGCCGTGCAGCTCAGCTATGTCGTTGGAGTTTATGGACTCAATTTATCTTCCAAGCCTTCCGTTGTTATCGTGTTAGATGGCCTTAAGCCATATTATTGTAATAAGTTCTCTTTGGAGACATTCGATGTAATAAGTGTGTGATTGCTACTCTGTTATAAATGCTCGAGTACTGTGTGTGTCAGCATTACCGATCCAGGGATAACATTGAAGCACAGAGACTTGACCGTTTGAGGTTGGGTCGCTACAAAAACTTTTTCAGTCTTCACGCAATACATGAGTGTGAGCCATGGACATAGCACTATAGGTGGAATAGAATGGTGGTTGTGGAGAAGACAAAAAGGAGAAGATAGTCTCACATCAACTAGGCGTATCAATGGGCTATGGAGATACCCATTAATAGATATCAATGTGAGTGAGTAGGGATTGCCATGCAATGGATGCACTAGAGTTATAAGTGTATGAAAGCTCAACAAAAGGAACTAAGTGGGTGTGCATCCAACTCGCTTGCTCACGAAGACGTAGGGCATTTTGAGGAAGCCCATCATTGGAATATACAATCCAAGTTCTATAATGAAATTTTCCCACTAGTATATGAAGTGACAACATAGGAGACTCTTTATCATGAAGATCATGGTGCTACTTTGAAGCACAAGTGTGGTAAAAGGATAGTAGCATTGTCCCTTCTCTCTTTTTCTCTCATTTTTTATTTGTCCTTTTCTTTTTTATGGCCTTTCTATTTTTTCGTTCGGGGTCTCATCCCGACTTGTGGGATAATCATAGTCTCCATCATCCTTTCCTCACTTGGGACAATGCTCTAAAAATGATTATCATCACACTTTTATTTACTTACAACTCAACAATTACAACTCGATACTTAGAACAAAATATGACTCTATGTGAATGCCTCCGGCGGTGTACCGGATGTGCAATGACTCATGAGTGACATTTATGAAAGAATTATGAACGGTGGCTTTGCCACAAATACAATGTCAACTACATGATCATGCATAGCAATATGACAATGATGGAGCGTGTCATAATAAACGGAACGATGGAGAGTTGCATGACAATATATCTCGGAATGGATATGGAAATGCCATAATAGGTAGGTATGGTGGCTGTTTTGAGGAAGATATATGGTGGGTTTAAGGTACCGGCGAAAGTTGTGCGGTACTAGAGAGGCTAGCAATGGTGGAAGGGTGAGAGTGCGTATAATCCATGGACTCAACGTTAGTCATAAAGAAATCACATACTTATTGCAAAAATCTATTAGTTGTCGAAACAAAGTACTACGCGCATGCTCCTAGGGGGATAGATTGGTAGGAAAAGACCATCGCTCGTCCCCGACCGCCACTCATAAGGAAGACAATCAGTAAATAAATCATGCTCCGACTTCATCACATAACGGTTCACCATACGTGCATGCTACGGGAATTACAAACTTCAACACAAGTATCTCTCAAATTCACAACTACTCAACTAGCATGGCTCTAATATCACCATCTTCATATCTCAAAACAATTATCAAGCATCAAATTTCTCATAGTATTCAATGCACTTTATATGAAAGTTTTTATTATATCCATCTTGGATGCCCATCATGTTAGGACTAAATTCATAACCAAAGCAAATTACCATGTTGTTTAGGACTCTCAAAATAATATAGGTGACGCCTGAGGGTTCATCTATTTCTACAAAATAAAACCTCCACCGTGCTCTAAAAGATATAAGTGAAGCACTAGAGCAAATGACAAACTACTCCGAAAGATATAAGTGAAGATCAATGAGTAGTTGTATAATTATGCAACTATGTGAAGTCTCTCTAACATTTAATAATTTCAGATCTTGGTATTTTATTCAAACAGCAAGAAAAACAAAATAAAATAAAATGACGCTCCAAGCAAAACACATATCATGTGGTGAATAAAAATATAGCTCCAAGTAAAGTTACCGATGAACGAAGACGAAAGAGGGGATGCCTTCTAGGGCATGCCCAAGTTTAGGCTCTTGGTTATCCTTGAATATTACCTTGGGGTGCCTTGGGAATCCCCAAGCTTAGGCTCTTTCCACTCCTTATTCCATAGTCCATCAAATCTTTACCCAAAACTTGAAAACTTCACAACACAAAACTTAACAGAAAACTCGTAAGCTCTGTTAGTATAAGAAAATAAATCACCACTTAGGCACCGTTGTGAACTCATTCTAAATTCATATTGGTATAATTTCTACTGTATTACAACTCATATATGGTTCATACCCTCCGATACTACTCATAGATTCATCAAAATAAGCAAACAACACAAAGAAAACAGAATCTGTCAAAAACAGAACAGTCTGTAGTAATCTGTATCAAACGTATACTTCTGGTACTCATACAATTGTAAAATAAATTTGTGGACCTGAGGAATTTGTCTATTAATCCTCTTCAAAAAGAATCAACTTAATAGCACCCTCCAGTAAAAAATGGCAGCTAATCTAGTGAGCGCTAAAGTTTCTATTTTTTACAGCAAGATCACAAAGACTTCACCCAAGTCTTCCCAAAGGTTCTACTTGGCAAAAACACTAATTAAAACATAAATCCACATATAAACTGAGGCTAGATGAATTATTTATTACTAAACAGGAACAAAAATCAAGGAATAAGAATAAGATTGGGTTGCCTCCCAACAAGCGTTATCGTTTAACGCCCCTAGCTAGGCATGATGATTTCAACGATGCTCACATAAAAGATAAGAATTGAAATATAAAGAGAGCATCATGAAGAATATGACTAGAACATTTAAGTCTAACCCACTTCCTATGCATAGGGATTTTGTGAGCAAACAACTTGTGGGAACAATAATCAACTAGCATAGGAAGGCAAAACAAGCATAACTTCAAGATTTTCAACACACAGAGGAAACTTGATATTATTGCAATCCCTACAAGCATATATTCCTCCCTCATAATAAATTTCAGTAGCATCATGAATGAATTCAACAATATAGCTATCACAAAAAGCATTATTTTCATGATGCATAAGCATAGAATTTTTATTACTCTCCATATAAGAAAATCTCTTCTCATGAATAGTAGTGGGAGCAAACTCAACAAAATAACTATCATGCGAGGCATAATCCAATTGAAAACTAAATCATGATGACAAGTTTCATGGATATCATTATTCTTTATAGCATACAAGTCATCACAATAATCATCATAGATAGCAACTTTGTTCTCATAATCAATTGGAACCTCTTCCAAGATAGTGGAATCATTATTAAATAAAGTCATGACCTCTCCAAATCCACTTTCTTAATTATCACAATAAGTTTCAACATCCTCCAAAATAGTGGGATCATTACTTCCTAAAGTTGACACTCTTCCAAACCCACTTTCATCAATATAATCATCATAAGTAGGAGGCATGCTATCATCATAACAAATTTGCATATCAGAACTTGGGAGGCTAGAAATATCATCTTCATTCAACATAGCATCCCCAAGCTTGGGACAAACATTAATTGTAGCATGGGTATTCAAAGAATTCATACTAACAACATTGCAATCATGCTCATCATCCAAAGATTTAGTGCCAAACATTTTAATACATTCTTCTTCTAGCACTTGGGCACAATTATCGTAATCCTTATTTTCATGAAAGATATTAAAAAGATGAAGCATATGAGGTACCCTCAATTCCTTTTTTTTTGTAATTTTCTTTTATAGACTAAACTAGTGATAAAAAAAGAAACAAAAAGATTCGATTGACAGATCTATAGATATACCTTCAAGCGCTAACCACCCCGGCAACGGCGCCAGAAAAGAGCTTGATGTCTACTACACAACCTTCTTCTTGTAGACGTTGTTGGGCCTCCAAGTGCAGAGGTTTGCATGACTGTAGCAAATTTCCCTCAAGTGGATGACCTAAGGTTTATCAATCCGTGGGAGGCGTAGGATGAAGATGGTCTCTCTCAAGCAACCCTGCAACCAAATAATAAAGAGTCTCTTGTGTCCCCAACACACCCAATACAATGGTAAATTGTATAGGTGCACTAGTTCGGCGAAGAGATGATGATACAAGTGCAATATGGATAGTAGATAATGGTTTTTGTAATATGAAAGTATAAAAACAGCAAGGTAACTAATGATAAAAGTGAGCGTAAACGGTATTGCAATGCTAGGAAACAAGGCCTAGGGTTCATACTTTTACTAGTGCAAGTTCTCTCAACAATAATAACATAATTGGATCACATAACTATCCCTCAACATGCAACAAAGAGTCACTCCAAAGTCACTAATAGCGGAGAACAAACGAAGAGATTATGGTAGGGTATGAAACCACCTCAAAGTTATCCTTTCTGATCGATATATTCAAGAGTCCATAGTAAAATAACATGAAGCTATTCTTTCCGTTCAATCTATCATAGAGTTCGTACTAGAATAACACCTTAAGACACAAATCAACCAAAACCCTAATGTCACCTAGATACTCCAATGTCACCTCAAGTATCCGTGGGTATGATTATACGATATGCATCACGCAATCTCAGATTCATCTATTCAACCAACACATAGAACCTCAAAGAGTGCCCCAAAGTTTCTACCGGAGAGTCAAGACGAAAACGTGTGCCAACCCCTATGCATAGGTTCATGGGCGGAACCCGCAAGTTGATCACAAAAACATACATCAAGTGGTCAATAGAATACCCCATTGTCACCACGGGTATCCCACGCAAGACATACATCAAGTGTTCTCAAATCCTTAAAGACTCAATCCGATAAGATAACTTCAAAGGGAAAACTCAATCCATTACAAGAGAGTAGAGGGGGAGAAACATCATAAGATCCAACTATAATAGCAAAGCTCGCGATACATCAAGATTGTATCACCTCAAGAACACGAGGGAGAGAGAGAGAGATCAAACACATAGCTACTGGTACATACCCTCAGCCCCAAGGGTGAACTACTCCCTCCTCGTCATGGAGAGCGCCGGGATGATGAAGATGGCCAGCGGAGAGGGAATCCTGAGAGAGAGAGAGAGAGATCAAACACGTACATACCCTCAGCCCCAAGGGTGAACTACTCCCTCCTCGTCACGGGGAGCGCCGGGATGATGAAGATGACCACCGGAGAGGGATTCCCCCTCCGGCAGGGTGCCGGAATGGGTCTAGATTGGTTTTCGGTGGCTACGGAGGCTTCTGGCGGCGGAACTCCTGATATATTCTCCTCCCAGAAGTTTTTAGGGTATATGGGTATATATAGGAGGAAGAAGTACGTCGGTGGATTTCCGGGTTGTCCACGAGGCAGGGGGCGCGCCCAGGGTGGGTGGGCGTTCCCCCCACCCTCGTGGGCAGCCCGGGACTCTTCTGGTCCATCTCCGATACTCTGTGGGCTTCTTCTGGTCCAAAAATAAGTTCCGTGAAGTTTCAGGTCAATTGGACTCCGTTTGATTTTCCTTTTCTGCGATACTCTAAAACAAGGAAAAACAGAAACTGGCACTGGGCTCTAGGTTAATAGGTTAGTCCCAAAAATCATATAAAATAGCATATAAATGCATATAAAACATCCAAGGTTGATAATATAATAGCATGGAACAATCAAAAATTATAGATACATTGGAGACGTATCAGATGGGCATGTTATTTACTTCTGTGAAGAAGCTGCTAGAATTGCCAAACCTGATAAAAAGGATAAACATAGACATGTTGTTGGCATGCCTGTTGTCTCAGTTAAAATAGGAGATCACTGTTATCATGGTTAATGTGAGATAGGTGCTAGTGTGAGTGCTATTCCTTACACCTTATATCAACAAATTATGAATGACATAGCAACCTCAGAGATAGAAGACATAGATGTTACTATTAGACTTGCTAATAGAGACACTATCTCACCAATTGGGATTGTTAGAGATGTTGAAATCTTGTGTGGGAAAATAAAATACCCTACTGATTTTCTTGTTCTTGGTTCCCCACAAGATGACTTTTGTCCCATTATCTTTGGTAGACCTTTCTTGAACACCGTTAATGCTAAAATAGATTGTAAGAAACAAACTGTCGATGTTAGTTTTGGTGATGAGTCTCATGAGTTTAATTTTTCCAAGTTTAGTAGAAAGCTTCATGAAAAAGAATTGCCTAGTAAAGATGAATTAATTGGTCTTGCTTCTATTGGTGTGCCTCCTACTGATCCACTAGAACAATATTTGCTAGACCATGAAAATGATTTACATATGCATGAAAGAAATGAAATAGATAAGATTTTCTTTGAACAATGTCCTCTGCTTAAACACAACTTGCCTATTGAAACTCTAGGAGGTCCTCCTCCACCTAAAGGTGATCCTGTGTTTGAATTAAAACAATTGCCAGACACTTTGAAATATGCTTATATTGATGAAAAGAAGATATATCCTATTATTATTAGTGCTAACCTTTCAGAACATGAAGAAGAAAGATTATTGAAAGTTCTAAGGAAGCACCGATCTGCTATTGGATATACTCTTGATGATTTAAAGGGCATTAGTACCACTCTATGTCAGCACAAAATTAATATGGAACCTGATGCTAAACCCGTTGTTGATCACCAACGTCGGTTAAATCCGAAAATGAAGGAATTAGTAAGAACGGAAATCTTAAAACTTCTGGAAGCAGGTATAATCTATCCTATAGCCGATAGTAGATGGGTGAGTCATGTTCATTGTGTCCCTAAGAAAGGAGGTATAACTGTTGTTCCTAATGATAAGAGTGAACTTATTCCACAAAGAATTGTTACAGGCTATAGAATGGTAATTGATTTTAGAAAATTAACAAAGCAACTAGAAAAGATCATTACCATCTAACTTTTATTGATCAAATGCTTGAAATATTGTCTAAGCACACACATTTTGCTTCCTTGATGGGTATTATGGTTTTTCACAAATACCTGTTTCTCAACCTACTCAATAAAAGACCACTTTTACTTGTCCCTTGGGAACCTATGCTTATAGACGTATGTGTTTCGGTTTATATAATGCACCTGCTACTTTTCAAAGATGTATGACTGCTATATTCTCTGACTTTTGTGAAAATATTGTTGAGGTTTTCATGGACGATTTCTCTGTATATGGGAAGTCTTTTGATGATTGTTTAAGCAATCTTGATCGAGTTTTGCAGAGATGTGAACAAACAGATCTTGTCTTGAATTGGGAGAAGTGCTGCTTTATGGTTAATGAAGGCGTTGTCTTGGGTCATAAAATTTCTAAAAGAGGTATTGAAGTGGACAAAGCTAAGGTTGATGCAATTGAGAAAATGCCATCCCCTAAAGATATAAGAGGTATCCGTAGTTTCTTAGGTCATGTTGGTTTCTATAGGAGATTTATCAAAGACTGTTCTAAAATTTCTAGGCCTCTTACGAATCTTTTGCAAAAGGATATTCCTTTTGTTTTTGATGATGATTGTTTAGAAGCCTTTGAAACACTCAAAAAGCCTTAATTTTTGCAACTATTGTTCAACCACCTGATTGGAACTTGCCTTTTGAAATTATGTGTGATGCTAGTGATTATGCTGTTGGTGCTATTCTAGGACAAAGAGTTGATAAGAAACTGAATGTTATCCATTATGCTAGTAAAACTCTAGATGGTGCTCAACGAAACTATGCTACTACTGAAAAAGAATTCTTAGCAGTGTTGTTTGCTTGTGATAAAGACCGTATATTGTTGATTCCAAAGTAATTGTTCACACCGATCATGTTGCTATTAAATATCTTATGGAAAAGAAAGATGCTAAACCTAGACTTATTCGATGGGTTCTCTTGTTACAAGAATTTTATTTACATATCATTGATAGAAAAGGAGCTGAGAACCCCATAGCTGATAATCTATCTAGGCTTGAAAATTTGTCTGATGACCCACTACCTATTGATGATAGTTTTCCTGATGAGCAGTTAGCTGCAATAAATGTTGCTCATAGTACTCCTTGGGGTGCTGACTATGATAATTACATTGTTGCTAAATATTTACCACCTAGTTTTACATATCAACAACAAAAAAAGTCTTCTATGATTTAAGACATTACTTTTGGTATGACCCACATGTTTATAAAGGAGTAGATGGTATTATTAGACGTTGTGTACCATTAGCCTACTCTCTTCAAGGATGTCTGTAAGTTTGTCTTATCTTGTGATGAATGTCAAAGAATAGGTAATATCGGTAAGCGTCAAGAAATGCCTATGAACTATTCACTTGTTGTTGAACCATTTGATGTTTGGGGATTTGGTTACATGGGACCTTTTCCTTCCTCTAATGGGTATACACATATTTTGGTTGTTGTTGATTATGTTACTAAATGGGTAGAAGCTATTCCAACCAGTAGTGCTGATCACAACACCTTTATTAAAATGCTTAAGGAAGTTATTTTCCCAACGTTTGGAGTCCCTAGATATTTAATGACTGATGGTGGTTCATACTTTATTCATGGTGCTTTCCGTAAAATGCTTGCCAAATATGATGTTAACCATAGAATTGCATCACCTTATCATCCTCAGTCTAGTGGTCAAGTTGAACTTAGCAATAGAGAAATAAAATTAATTTTGCAAAAGATTGTCAATAGGTCCAGGAAAAATTGGTCTAAGAAATTAGATGATGCACTTTGGCCTTATAGAACAACATATAAAAAAACCTATGGGTATGCCTCCTTATAAAATGGTCTATGGAAAAGCTTGTCATTTGCCTCTTGAGTTAGAACATAAAGCATATTGGGCCATCAAAGAGCTTAACTATGATTTCAAACTTGCTGGTGAAAAGAGGTTATTTGATATTAGCTCATTACATGAATGGAGAACCCAAGCTTATGAAAATGCAAAATTATTCAAAGAAAAACTTAAAAGATGGCATGACAAAAGAATCCAAAAGCGTGAGTTTAAATTCGGAGAATATGTTGAGGTTATCGAGGAAAACTCCTCACAAAATGGGAAGGCCCCTACGTTATCGAGGAGGTTTATTGGTCTGGAGCCATCAAAATATATAATGCCGAAGGTACTAACCTGAAGGTTGTCAATGGGCAAAAATAAAACATTATATCTGAGGTACGCCCATTAATGTTGAAAGTAATATTATCCAAATTTTGACACCGGAAGAACACATAAAAGAGTCCTTTTGTAACACTCCAGAATCGTGAAAATAAGGAGGTACATGATATGGTAAGTAAACAGACTCCAAAAAATCCGCAAAGATATTTTTTGTCGATTTTGGAATATTTAGAAAAATAGGAAAATAAAAAACTACTGGGAAGCATACCATGGTGGGCACAAGACATCAGGGCGCGCCAGGCTTGCTTGGCGCACCCAGGTGGGTTGTGCCCACCTGGGACACCTTCCACACCCCGTTTTTCTACAGCTTGCTTGTGATGAGGACATCCCAGGTTCACCTCGTTTATCATCTTCTCCTGATGATAAATCTCAGCCATCAAGTGAAGCTTCTACAAAGAAGATCTATTTGGGTCCCATGACAAGGAGTCGTGCCAAACAAATAGCACAAGAGGTGAACGCGCTCCTAGCTTATCATAATTCAAATGACCATGAGAACTTTATACTGCCTAAACCTCGTGTGCTGATTTTACTTAGGTACAATGTCGAGGACAACCAACAACATTCAGCACATGAAGAACCAAGTTTTGGAGCCCATTCAACAAGTTTAAAGAGAACAAGTTTCAACTCTGATGAAAGCCTTGTTTTGGTGACAAGGACAACTAGTTACACCGCAAGGAAGAATAGCAAGCCATCTCAACACTCTATTGTTGCATGTGCAGTTCCAGAATTCGTCCCGGAACTTGCTGAATCATGCAACGCAAATATATGAGCATCCAGCATGTGTGGGAGTACAAAATGGAGAGCATATGAAGTCTACTTTCAGGAAAATCAAACAGTGCATCATTTGGAGTCCTGAGTCAAAGGATATGAGAGTTCCAATGCAAGCTGTCCAGGGCATTAATTGCGGCGCGAGGCTCCATGAGTTTGCTCCCTTGACCAGCTGGTTAGCACGAATTTGAGCCCCTCTTTTGGCCTGGTTTCACACCTAAACTAGGAGAGTTGTTCCTAGTATAAATACCCCTTCCCCCACTTCAGCCACAACTCTTTGGCAATTTGATTTCAGCATAGGTTAGCCAAGTGCAACCAGAATATTGTTTGAGAGTTCACTTCCTCCTTAGCTCTTGTAATCTTGCCTTGTGAGAGGGTAAACTCACTTTGTGATTTTACGACAGCAGCCGTTGAGGCGGCGACCAGTTCGTGCTTCCAACTTCGTGTGCGATTGCGTGGATTGGAACTAAGAGTGTGGTTGGGCGAATACTTGTCGCTGGTTGTTGCATTTGCAATAGTTAGCTTCGGTGTCATCAGGTTGCACTAGTTATCCTTTACCCGACAGCGTTGTTGGTTGGGATCAAGTGTTTCCTTCGTACCCTTCAGGTGGCGTTGATTCGCAACATAGAGCCAATCCTCCGTGAAGATTGGGCAACCCCGTATCATCTTGGTATCAGAGCTTCGGTTGACACGGTAGGATCTTGTATCCCTAGTTTAGTTCGTGTTCTTGTTCATCCTAAAAGTCCAGAAAATAGCCCCACAAAAAAATCCCTTTACCTACCCCTTTGCAACCTTTAATCTGTTATTTGGTGAGTTTTATCAAGTTCTTGTCCACTAGATCTTTGTTTTTAGTTGCTGAGTTTCCCCCCATCCAATCTTGTGTGTTTGTGTTCATTTTTCGTCCACAGATTTCAGATCTACATCCTCCACCAAATCATGCATATCTTTGTCATCCGGAGTCCATTTTGAGTGTTTTTGTGCATTTTGAAAAGCCCGCACTGTGTGCTCTCCATTCATCCTTGTTAGATCTGATTCCCATCGTCTTTTCCACCCAGTAAAATCAGATCAGTTCGTGTGTGTTTGCTGCCAAAGTTTCAGCTGCATGTTCTTGTTGGTTGAATTCATCTATTGTGATTTTCGTGATTCCCCCAAAGTGTGTGTTCAGATCCAAGTCCCTTGTTGAAAGTTTGTCAAAAAAAGGCAAAAAAAAGGCAAAAAAAGAGATCTGCCCAAAGAAAGAAAGTGTGTGCAAGAAGCAAAGGAGAGAAAACTTGGGACTGTTCTTCACTTATATCTTGAGAAATCCATGTTTGTGTTGTGAGCTGAAACGTGTCAAGTGTGCAAAGTCTTCAATTCTTGCTTGCAGCAAATCTGATTCCTTGGCGAGAGTTGCATGTACCTCACGTATATCTCATTCAGCAACTAAATGCATTAGAATCTTGTGTGGATGATTACTTGGTTCAACAATATCTAGATTGCATATTAGTGCACCTTTTGCTACATATATACCCCACCCAAACTCCACCAAACAGCCCCGCATGTGCAACCCTAGACTTGTATTCGCTTGATTATCACTCTTTGTATACCAACCACCGACACCACGGTTGAGCATGATTCTGCTCTCATTTGGAAGTTACACGAGCTTCGGTTGGTAAGTGAGGTGAGCTTGAGTTGTTATCCACATATATGCTTCTAGTACTATAGGGCTTTTGGAGAACTAACCATGGCAGGTGAAGAAAACGAGTATGATGTTGAAGGAAATGGGCATCTCAATCAGCCCGTCACACGGTTTCACTTCAACGCATTACGTGATCATCTACGCTGAGAGTTCAGAAATAGCCTTGACCCAATTGAAGAGAAGCAAGACAAGTTGTCGAGAGATTTGCAGCAACTTATGGGTAATCTTGATGAGCACCTCACTCAGAACATGGCAGCCATGAGGACTGGTATTGTTGCTGATATTGTGCGAGAGCTTCGTCAGAACCGAGAAGATGCAAGTGTCCATGGTGAAGAACAAAATGTAACTGATGGGGAAGGTGTTGCCTCCAATGCACAAGCTAGAAGAAACCGTGCTCCTGCTCCCCATGCCATGAGACCTCCCGGTCCCGGACGTGGAAATGATCATGGTAATGGATGTGGTCATCATGAAGTTGCTGCTGGTCGTGGTCTTAGAGGAGGCCACCGAAGAGCAAATCTGCACCATGAAGGAAGTGGAGATGAGTTTGATGAAGATGAAGAAGGCATGCACCAGAATGACAGATTTCATCATCATAGAAACTATGGTCGTGGACGGCAGGAGGAGGAGAGGTTTGGAAAGCTGAAATTTACCATGTCCAAGTTTGATGGTGGATCTGATCCAGAAAGTTATCTCACATGGGAATTGAAGGTTGACAAGATTTTCTGCATGCACAACTACTCTGAAGAGAAGAAATTAGCAATGGCCTCACTTGAATTTGAAGACTATGCTCTAATTTGGTGGGAGCAAGTTCAGATTCAGCGAGAAGAAGAAGGAGAGCCTGTTGTTGCTACATGGACAGAAATGAAAAGAGAGATGAGGGCAAAATTTATCCCAAGGCATTATAGACGTGACATCTTTGATAAGCTCCAGAATTTGAGGCAAGGAAAGTTATCGGTTGAGGAGTATCATAAGGAGATGGAGAAGGCAATGATAAGAGCCAACATACATGAAGATGAGGAGCAGTCCATGGCAAGGTTCCTCTATGGGCTGAATCCTAATGTTCAACGAGTGGTTGATTTGCAGCCATATCGTAATGTAGTAGAGCTGGTACATCTTGCTTCTAAGACTGAACGTCAATTGCAAGAAGACTCGAAGCAAAACAGAACTACGTCCTTCACAGCTCGAGCTACATCAAGTGGGAGTAAGTTTATACCTTAATTCAACGTTGGTCGACGTATTATGACTAGTTCTGGTGGTGGAAATCAGCCCCATGCACGTGCAGCCATGAGCAGAAATGATGCATCAAATTCGAAGGAGAAGAGCAAATTTGCAGCTCCTAGTTCATCCTCCATTGGCTCCACGGGGAAAACTAGTGAGATAGAGTGCTTTACATGTAAGGGACGTGGCCACATGAAGAAGGATTGTCCCAACAAGCGTACCATGCTGATCACCGAGAATGGAGAATATGAGTCTTGTAGTGAACCTGAAGAAGAAGCTGAAGATGATGATGGTTCAGATGGTGATGAGAAAACCTATTGTGATTATGAGCAAGGTGCCTCTCTTGTTGTCACTAAAGTTTTGAGTGTGCAGATCAAAGAAGCTGAGAATGGACAACGACACAATCTATTTCAAACAAGAGCCAAAGTGCAAGACAAGGTATGCAAGGTAATTGTTGATGGTGGGAGTTGTCACAATCTTGCAAGCAAAGAAATGTGTGATAAGCTTGGGCTGAAGCTGCTACAACACCCTCATCCATATCATATGCAATGGTTGAGTGAATGTGGAGAGATTAAGATCACACACATGGTACAGGTGCAATTCAAGATTGGAGATTATAATGACACCGTTGAGTGTGATGTGGTGCCAATGAAGGTGTGTCACTTGCTGTTGGGCAGACCATGGCAATATGATCATTCAGCTCAACATTGTGGCAGAACCAATCAATACACCATCAAGTGGAGAGGAAAGGACTTGGTGCTTAGACCCATGACACCCCAACAAATCATGGCTGAGCACATGCAGAAAGTTTCTGAAGTAAAAATAGTGAGTAAGAAAGAGGGAGAGAAAAAGAGCGAGAGAGAGATCCACAAATCGGTGAGTGAGCGCCACAAGCCAAATCTGAGAGAGAAGAATAAAAGAGAGGGAGAGAACTTAGTAATGTTAGCCACCAAATCAGAACTGAGAGATGTGAGGCTCAACCCAAATCAAGTGGTCGTTGTACTTGTGTACAATGATGCTTCGCTTTCAGCTAACGACTTAACATGTCTCCCTAGTGTTGTTTGTGATGTCTTACAGGAATTCGAGGATGTTTTTCTGGAGGAAGTACCCGCTGGTCTACCTCCCTTGCATGGCATAGAACATCATATTGAACTCATTCCAGGAGCATCACTTCCGAATTGACCTCCCTACCGCACCAATCCTGAAGAAACAAAGGAGATACAAAGGCAGGTACAAGAACTTTTAGATAAAGGTTATGTGCGTGAAAGCTTAAGTCCTTGTGCTGTACCTGTGATTTTGGTGCCCAAGAAAGATGACACATGGCGATTGGTAATGGATTGTAGGCCTATCAATATTGTAACTATTAGGTATCGTCATCCTATTCCTAGGTTAGATGATATGCTTGATGAATTGAGTGGCTCTATTGTTTTCTTTAAAATTGATTTGAGGAGTGGATACCATCAGATTAGGATGAAAGAAGGAGATGAATGGAAAACTGCTTTCAAAACAAAATTTGGGTTGTATGAGTGGTTAGTCATGCCTTTTGGATTAACTAATGCACCAAGTACATTCATGAGATTGATGAACCATGTTTTGAGAGCTTACATTGGAAAATTTGTTGTTGTGTACTTTGATGACATCCTAATCTATAGCAGATCCATTGAGGAACATATTGAACATCTAAAACAAGTGCTGAATGTGCTAAGGACGGAAAAACTATATGCTAACGTTGAGAAGTGCTCCTTTTGCACAAACAAGGTTGTTTTTCTTGGCTATGTCGTTTCAGGACAGGGAATTGAAGTGGATGAATCTAAGGTGGAAGCAATCAAGAATTGGCCAACTCCAATGAATGTAAGCCAGGTGAGAAGTTTTCATGGCCTTGCTGGTTTCTACCAGAGGTTTGTGAAAGATTTTAGTACAATTGCTGCACCTTTGAATGAATTGACAAAGAAAGGAATTCCCTTTAAATGGGGTGCACCACAAGAAGAAGCATTTCTTGAGCTTAAGAAACAATTAACTGAAGCACCTTTGCTGATTCTACCTGATTTCACTAAAACTTTTGAGATAGAATGTGATGCTAGTGGAATAGGTGTTGGAGGTGTGTTAATGCAAGAACGAAAACCAATAGCATATTTTAGTGAGAAGCTGAGTGGTGCACAACTGAATTATTCTGTTTATGTTAAGGAGTTGTATGCCTTGGTTAGAGTGCTTGAAACTTGGCAACACTACTTATGGCCTAAAGAGTTTATTGTACATTCTGATCATGAGGCCTTGAAACATTTGAAAGGCCAAGCTAAACTGAATCGTAGGCATGCTAAATGGGTAGAATTCATTGAAACTTTCCCATATGTTGTGAAGTATAAGAAAGGAAGGGAAAACATGGTTGTTGATGCTTTGTCCCATAGGCATGTTCTTTTGACACAATTAGAAGTGAAGGTACCAGGACTTGAGAGCTTAAAAGAACTGTATTGCACTGATCATATATTTTTAGAACCATATGCAAAATGTAAAGATGGGAAAGGTTGGGATAAATACCATGTGCATGATGGGTTCCTTTTTAGGGCTAACAAGTTGTGTGTTCCAGATTCATCGGTTAGGCCTTTGTTGTTGCAGGAATCACATGCAGGAGGATTAATGGGACACTTTGGTCGTGAGAAAACTTATGAGCTGTTGGCCGATCACTTTTATTGGCCAAAGATGAGGAAGGGCGTTGAGAGATTTGTGCAGCGATGCATCATATGCCACAAAGCTAAGTCTAAACTGAACTCCCATGGTTTATATACTCCCCTACCTGTTCCAAATGCTCCTTGGGAAGATATTAGCATGGATTTTGTTTTAGGACTGCCTAGGACTAAGAGGGGGAGGGATTCAGTTTTTGTTGTGGTTGACAGGTTCTCAAAAATGGCACACTTCATTCCGTGCCACAAGAACGACGATGCTTCACATGTTGCTGATTTGTTTTTCAGGGAAGTTGTTCGCTTGCATGGAATGCCAAAGACTATTGTTTCAGATCGAGATGTGAAGTTCATGCGCTACTTTTGGAAAACATTGTGGGCAAAATTAGGAACCAAGTTGCTGTTTTCAACAACGTGTCACCCCCAAACTGATGGGCAAACAGAGGTAGTGAACCGCACACTCTCAGCCTTGCTGCATACAATGATCAAGAAGAATTTGAAGGAGTGGGAAGAGTGTTTGCCGCACGTGGAGTTTGCTTACAACCGGGCAGTTCACTCTACCACAAACATGTGCCCGTTTGAGGTGGTATATGGATTCAAACCACTTGCACCAATTGACTTGCTGCCACTTCCATTGCAAGAGAGATGTAACATGGAGGCTTCCAAGCGTGCTGCATATGTGAAGAAGATTCATGAGAAGACCAGAGAAGAGATAGAAAGGAAGTCCAAGTATTGTGCTGCTAAGGCAAACAAAAATCGCAAGAAGGTAACTTTTGAGCCTGGAGATCTGGTTTGGATACATTTGCGCAAAGATCGGTTCCCAGAGAAGCGCAAATCCAAGCTAATGCCTCGTGGAGATGGACCATTCAAAGTCTTGGCCAAGATCAATGACAATGCTTACAAAATCGAGCTTCCTGAAGACTATGCTATGAGTCCAACTTTCAACATTGCTGATTTGTCTCCATGCTTCGATCAAGAGGGTCAAGAGTCGAGGATGACTCCTTTTGAAGAGGGGGAGGATGATGAGGACATCCCAGGTTCACCTCGTTTATCATCTTCTCCTGATGATAAATCTCAGCCATCAAGTGAAGCTTCTACAAAGAAGATCTATTTGGGTCCCATGACAAGGAGTCGTGCCAAACAAATAGCACAAGAGGTGAACGCGCTCCTAGCTTATCATAATTCAAATGACCATGAGAACTTTATACTGCCTAAATCTCGTGTGCTGATTTTACTTAGGTACAATGTTGAGGACAACCAACAACATTCAGCACATGAAGAACCAAGTTTTGGAGCCCATTCAACAAGTTTAAAGAGAACAAGTTTCAACTCTGATGAAAGCCTTGTTTTGGTGACAAGGACAACTAGTTACACCGCAAGGAAGAATAGCAAGCCATCTCAACACTCTATTGTTGCATGTGCAGTTCCAGAATTCGTCCCGAAACTTGCTGAATCATGCAACGCAAATATATGAGCATCCAGCATGTGTGGGAGTACAAAATGGAGAGCATATGAAGTCTACTTTCAGGAAAATCAAACAGTGCATCATTTGGAGTCATGAGTCAAAGGATATGAGAGTTCCAATGCAAGCTGTCCAGGGCATTAATTGCGGCGCGAGGCTCCATGAGTTTGCTCCCTTGACCAGCTGGTTAGCACGAATTTGAGCCCCTCTTTTGGCCTGGTTTCACACCTAAACTAGGAGGGCTGTTCCTAGTATAAATACCCCTTCCCCCACTTCAGCCACAACTCTTTGGCAATTTGATTTCAGCATAGGTTAGCCAAGTGCAACCAGAATATTGTTTGAGAGTTCACTTCCTCCTTAGCTCTTGTAATCTTGCCTTATGAGAGGGTAAACTCACTTTGTGATTTTACGACAGCAGCCGTTGAGGCAGTGACTAGTTCGTGCTTCCAACTTCGTGCGTGGTTGTGTGGATTGGAACTAAGAGTGTGGTTGGGCGAATACTTGTCGCTGGTTGTTGCATTTGCAATAGTTAGCTTCGGTGTCGTCAGGTTGCACTAGTTATCCTTTACCCGACAGCGTTGTTGGTTGGGATCGAGTGTTTCCTTCGTACCCTTCAGGTGGCGTTGATTCGCAACATAGAGCCGATCCTCCGTGAAGATTGGGCAACCCCGTATCAGCTTGTTTCCCAAGATAAAAAATCTATATATACTCCCCGAACCTGTTGATCACCGTATCGCGGAGAAATCCTCTGTTTTCTTTTCTTGCTGTTTTCGGTCAGATATGTTGAGTCAGACATCATGTCTTCTTCTTCCTCCAACAACGTGGAAGAGGATGCTTGGTTGATGAAGATCGAGCTGAAGAGAGAAGAGCCAGCAGAAGCCGTTAGGGGAGACGAGAGTAAGGAGGTTACCGTAGATCAGCCTCCTATCTTCGAACAAGCACTGCCAGCCGAGGAGGATGAGGAAGATATCCTTAAAGCTTACCTTGCTCACCTTACGCCATCTGATATTGAAGCCTTTCGCATCATTGAAATAGTTCGCATACAAAATAAGTATCTCACTCGTGAAAATATTCTGCATCAAGAGCATATCATCCACCTCCGGAGCGTCATCCGTCGATTGAAGAATCTCTTGATCCTTTAGGATAGGATCGCTTCATCACCACCATCATCTTGTTCACCACCAAAGGAGAATTGAGTATTGAGTATGTGCACTCCCCTTGGATTCCGCCAAGCTTGGGGGAGGTGCCCTGGTATCTGTAACATCCCAAATTTTCAATTTGGAATGTTATACATTAGATCATCATTGCATATCAGTTTTATTGCATTTTGGTTGATCCTAGAAATTTGACGCAAGTCAAGGACCTACGGAGAGAGTTGGGGATTTCGATATTTTCATATTTGAGTTTTTCTCAAATTATGAAAAGAGGATCGTTTGATTTTAATTATTTTTCTCTGAAAAATTTCTTTTATTAAAAATAAAAGAGAGAGGATAAAATGACTTCCTCAAAATAAAGAAATATCAGAGATTTAATATTAAAATCAAATAATATTTTTATTCGGAGTTTTGTCGCTATTTTATTTGAATTAGGAAAATATGTGTTTTTCAAAATTGCATTTTAGGCCCAAATAAATGTTCACCTTGTTCGGCTTATTTTTAGAGGACGGGAAAAATTTATTTCGGGATTTTTGGAGTCCGTTTAGTATTTCTTTTCTTTCTTTTTCTGCACGTCGAAATTATTTTTAAAAAAAGTCAAACCGACTTAGGGCCGTATTCGGCCAGGACTCCTCGGGCCAGCCTTTAAAGCCCGAGACCCCGAGCCCCGATCCGCCGCCAGCCCACCCGAAACCCTAGCCGCCGCCGCCCTTCGCGCCGCCCCACGCCGCCACGCCGCCGCCTCGCCGGAGCCCGCCACCGCCGCCAGACCCCGCCGGACCCGAGGTAGCCGCCTCGGTTTTTCGTAAGAAAAACCGTTTGGTTTTTTTTCAAAACCCTAGATTCGTTTTTTTATTACATCCGGTTCGGTTTTTTGGGTTTAGTTATTTAGCGAACGCCCATTTTTACGTTCGTTTTTATGAACGGTTTTCACTGTTTAGCCGCAGACAGCGAACGTTCGTTCGTTAGCCTGTTCGTCAATTTTTCTTTTTCTTAGATTTTCCGCGATTATTTTCGATCGTGATTCCTGATCCGATTTTCGTTCTAGTATAATTGTTCGCTCGTTTATCGGAATCAGGCGATTCAAGCGCCTAGAGTTTCGTCTCGAAACCCTCTTTCCGTTTAACCAACTTAAACAAGTTTTTGCTACTGTAAAATTTGACCTTAGTCTAGATTAGTAAACAAGGCTTGTTTCTCTTGCTGTTTGAGTTTTGTTGCTTCGTTTGATTTGATTCTTTTTGCAAACTAGAGTTCTTAAGTTGAGCTTTCTGGTTAGATCTCTTATTTGAGTTTTACCCGTGCTTTTGCTTGATAGCTTATTGTATGCTTATTTGTTTGCGATAGAGTACCCGGAGTGCGAAGCGTGCTACATCGAGTCTCTGGGTTTCGTGGATCATCAGCAAGGCAAGTAACACTTTGATCATACCTCTTACTACCCCGTTTTATTGCGTTAGATCAACCCTCAAACATTGCATGGTTAGGATCTGAATTAAACTGTGGGTTGGGAAGTAGTTAATGAGGTAGGAACCTATTCACCTGTTTATTATCAAACCCTAGGAGTTACTTCTACAATGCTTATATTGCTATGCTATGCTAGTAGACGTGGATTGGGTTTGAGTGTATTAATGACAGATGTGAGATTGTTTACTTAATGGTTCAACTTAAGGTGGCAACTTTAATACACATCTGGGTGGATTGAGGCACCTGGGGAACCCAGTGATTGCCTGTATTTTTGGAAATCCCGGGGTACCGTGTGATTCTCCTATGGACCGCCACCCAGGCTCAAAGGGATCATAAGATTATTCATACTAGAAAATTCTGTGTGCATCCACATGCCAATATGGGCTCTGGAATAGTTGAGTAAGTTGTAGGAAACCTTTCCATGATGGGCTAGCAGGTGTAGGGGATTGTAGGTGTACCAGCCTATCTATCGGTTAAGGGGACCTCTTCGGAAAGACTGTGTCTCGGTCATCCGTTTCTCAAACATCATGTAGTGCGAGAAATCCAACGGAGGAGATTGAGTCTTGTGGGGAAAAGTGCACAAACCTCTGCAGAGTTATAAACTAATCATGGTTAGCCGTGTCCCCGGTTATGGACATTTTGAGTATCTAGTTCTTGGATTATCATGTGGATCTCATCACTCTTAATATAATTTGATTGGGTTTAATGATGATTACTTTTTAATTTGGATTGAGTTGGGTGAACTTTCTCAATGTTTAACAACTACCATGATAGTTAAACAAAATTTATTCCTTTGCAGTAGGGAAAAATTGGCTTTACTCAAAAACATATCAACCATACAGCCTCCACCAGCCATATATGCATATAGTGATAGCTTATTTCTGTTCATTATTCTCTTTTGTTACCTTGCCAGCATATTATATGTGCTGACCCGTTTTCGGGCTGCAACGTATCATGTTGTAGACTTTTCAAACGATGAGTAAGGAGCCTTAGGTCGTGGTATTTCACTCAGTGATGCCATTGGAGTTGATGGACTCACTTTATCTTCCAAGCCTTCCGTTGTTATCGTATTAGATGACCTTAAGCCATATTTATTGTAATAATTTCTCTTTGAGACATTCCATGTAATAAGTGTGTGATTGCCACTCTGTTATAAATCCTTCAAGTACTATGTGTGTCAGCATTACCGATCCAGGGATGACACTTATACACAGAGATCAGACAGTTTGAGGTCTGGTCGCTATAGTATCGTATCATCCCACTATCTTTTTGCCTTTACTTCTTTAGTTCGATCTTTTGCTTTAGATGAATAAAATTTTAGTTTGATCCTTTCTTTTCGAGAGTTTGCTTAGTGATCTATCCTTGTAATCGTGTGCAAGATATATGATAAAGTTAGTTTGAGTTTTTGCTTTCTTTACTCTCATGTTGCAATAAAAAGAAAGGAAATAAATAAAAGAAAGGAAATAAATCAAAAAGATCATATACTAATCTTATGGTAGGTGATGACACCACATAAGCAAAAGTATAAGTAGAAAATTTTATTAGGGATTGACAAACATAGCATTAGTCAATGATGCAACTCATGAAAGAATTAATAAGGGAAGAGAAGATTCACATATAAATATAGTATCCTAGAAATCTTTTGTGATTCTGAGCCCTCGTCAAAATATTATATGCCAAAATTGTTGACGTTGGACAAGGAAGACAACTTAATGGTTTATGTTTGTTTATATTCACATAGAAATCATATTGTCATGGATCCTTTAACATGTGGTGCTTGCCCCCTATCTATGCTAGCCAAAAATTCCGCACTAAGTAGAGATACTACTTGCGCATCCAAAAACCCTTAAACCCAAATCTTATTTTCAAGTGTCCACCATACCTACCTAGGGATTGAGCAATATCCCTCAAGTAAGTTGTCATTGGTGCAAAAAGGCAATAAAAATTGCTTCTAGAAGTGTGAGATCATTTAGTGTAAGAGAAAATTGAGCATTGCATGAACTTATGATGGTGAAGAATAAAAGCGACAGACTGCATAATAAAGGTCGCTATCATGTTTTCTTATTGTTATTTATGATGTTTTTATCCATAATAATGCTTTTTGGAGTAATTCTAATGCCTTTTCTCTCATAATATGCAAGGTATACACAAAGAGGGAGAATTCCGGCAGCTGGAAATCTGGACCTGGAAAAGCTACGTCAGGCCACCTATTCTGCACAACTCCAAACAAGCTGAAACTTCATGGAGCTTTTTTTAACAAATAAATGAAGAATATTGGAGCAAATAACTACCATATGGGGCCCACCAGGTGGGCACAACCCACCTGGGCGCGCCAGGGGGCCCAGGCGCGGCCTGGTGGGTTGTGCTCACCCAGGCCCACCTCCGGTGCCCATCTTCTGGTATATAGGTCATTTTTACCTATAAAAAATTAGGAGGGGACTTTCGGGACAGAGCGTCGCCATCTCGAGGCGAAACTTGTGTAGGAACACTTTTGCCCTGTAGTGGAGCGATTCCGCCAGGGGAACCTCCCTCCCGGAGGGGGAAGTTGTCGCCATCGTCATCACCAACCACTATCCCATCTTAGGGAGGGCAATATCCATCAACATCTTCAATAACACCATCTCATCTCAAACCATAGTTCATCTCTTGTGTTCAGTCTTGTTACTGGAACTACAGATTGGTGCTTGTGGGTGACTAGTAGTGTTGATTACATCTTGTAGTTGATTACTATATGGTTTATTTGGTGGAATATTATATGTTCAGATCCAATATACTATTTAATACCCCTCTGATCTTGAGCATGGTTATCATTTCTGAGTAGTTACTTTTGTTCTTGAGGTCACGGGAGAAATCATGTTGCAAGTAATCATGTGAACTTCATATGTGTTCAATATTTTGATAGTATGTATGTTGTGATTCCCTTGGTGGTGTCATGTGAACGTCGGCTACATGACACTTCACCATATTTGGTCCTAAGGGAATGCATTGTGGAGTGGCAATTAGATGATGGGTTGCGAGAGTGACAGAAGCTTAAACCCCACTTTATGTGTGACGCCCCAAGACCGGAGCTTCAGATGCCTTCCAGGGTTTCTGGGTTTCGTCGTCTGATTTGTTTGGTTCTTTGCATCATGTCATCATGCCATCATGTCATTTCTTTTTCTTAACTCTCAACTAAATAAATTGCATGGATCTTCGGTCCATTTAAACCGAGGGAATTCACGTGGTGATTCTCTTTATAACATATCCTCCCGATATTATGGAGCTATATTAAATATTCCATTTTCGGAATCACCCATAAACACACGTGCAAAATAATTCCCATGTCTATTCCTCTTCGAGCTTGACCTCAAACCTTGCCATTTATTCTTCCATCATTTTGCGGAGCTCCACCTAAATTCTCAACATTTTTGGGCACTTTGATAAACCTGTGCCAGTTCAAACCTTTTGAATTAAATTCAAAGGAATTTGAATTTAATCTTTCAAACTTGACATTTTCTATTTTCCTGGACCGTGCACATTTTTCTGAGTCCATAAAATTCACCCCCGTGCCCAAATTCTTCCTCTAACCTTCTCTTCTCTTTTCTCTTCTTTTATTTCTTTGTTTTTTTTGTAAAGAGAAGGAGATGGGAGAGAGAAGAGCCCGGCTGGGCCTCCCAGCCAAGGTGCAACCTGCCAAGCAGGCGCCATCCCCGTGGCCCACCTAGGTCTAGCGGCCTCTAAGGCCCAGCAGCGCCCCGCTGCAGTCCCTAACCCTAGGCCCAGCATCTCCCCTTGCTACCCTCTCCCGACCGCATCCCCTCCTCGTTCCTTGCCGCCGCCAGTCTCCCTCGTCCTTCTCTCGATCGCATCGAGCCAGGGAGCCCTGTGCTCGATCCTTTTCTCTCGCTCGCTGACTACCTTCCGCTCGATCTCCCTCATCCCTCGTCTCCTTCCCCTGCTCGTGCGCCAGAGAGGAGCGAGAGCCGCACGCTCGATCTCCGCCTTCGCGCCGTGGCAGAGGTCGCCGCCCGCTCCTTCCTCTACCCCGCCTCTGCACCACCGTTCTCCATGGCCGCTGCCGGCCAAGCTCAGAGGACCGCTGCTCCACCTCGTCGCCATGGCTATGGCCTGTTTGTCGCCCACGGGCCCTGACGTCGGCGACCGGCGCCGTCCCATTTGCGCCTCCTCCTCCCTCCGCTTGGCCACGAAGCCTCGTGCCTCTCCGCTGCCTGCATCCCCATGGTGCCCGACCTCGGCTCCTCCGGCGAACCCCGACCTCGCCGCCCGTGACGGCCCTTCCCCGAGCCTGGTGCTCCCTTCCTCGCCCTCGCTGCCTGCCCACGGATTACGGGGCCTGAGACAGAGACTAGCGCCGTTGTGGCCGTCCGTCTACTTCCTCCTTCATCCGCCTCGGCAAGCCGCCGCTGCACCAAGTCCCCGCATATCCAGTCACTCCCATGCAGCTCCTCCTCCACCTCGCGCCCCTGCGTGCCAAGTCCCTCAACCTGCGACCGTCCTCGACCTTGCCTCGTGCACGACGTCGACCAGCTCCTCTATTCCAGGTGTGGACACCTCCTACTCGAGACCCCACCTTCGGCCTCGCCAGGGTTCCCCTGCACCAGCTACGTCCGTCAAGGACGTTACCCCGTTGCCTTCTCTTGTCGAGACCGAGACCCCGTGAGCGCCAAGTTCTTCCACGAAGCCCGAACGACTACAGGCCGGGACGCCAAGTCCAACAACCACTGAACAGGGAACATCGCAAAGTACCTCAACGTGTTTTTTTGCCAAGTACCGCGACACTCAGATCCCTCGGATCAGTCAAGTTCATCTATGAAAACGTGTATGCCCGTCGTCGAAACTATAAAGTAGCTCTACGCACGGATAACGCCAAGCACCACTATCGCCGAGTACGACTACTTCCACGATGATACGAGAACAACTACCGTCGACCCTCGAAGCCTCCGTGGACGTCAAGTTCCTCGCCGTGATCCCGAACATCTACGGAAAAATTGTGCATCTAAGAACATGAATGACTATCGCCGCCAAAATCACGAGTACCTCTACCGTCGTCATGTACCCCTACTTCCCTCGGCGTCTCGAGAACGTCTACTTCCCCTACACCGCATCGAACTCGAACCCCTCCGATAATGCATGCTTCGAAGGTATAACCCCGAGACGACCGCCTGTGAACGAATGCATGTGTGATGTATGAGATGCTCGTGCTTGCTCCGTGCTCGAATTGTCGGTGCACGTTGCCCCCCCTTTTGCCTTGCCACCGACATGTGGGAACCCGGTAATCGGGAGCACCCCACCATCTTTTGCCCGCTCCCGCCACCCTTCCTTTACACCGGTATCTCCGTGATCTACCGGAACCGATATGTTGCCGTGGCATCATTTTTGGGTTCGTCGCCGTGGCACCTTTCCTTTCCACCACGGTGACAAATGCTTCTTAATGCTCTTGTCAACTTTTAATAAACCTTGCATAAAACTTGAACATGTCATCCGCATCATGATAACAACAATTAAAATGTTTAAAATTGTTGTTGCAATAAATTACTAAGGCATATGGGGATTTACCGGATTCGTTATTTGTTATATCCGGCCCCATTTAAATTGTTTAGATGATGTAGTTTTGTTATGCCTCACCTCTTGCCATGTTTAACAACATTTGATATTGTTGAGTACCTAACCCGAGAGAGAACTAAATAATTGATGTGGTGTTCTGTCAATATGCAACTCGTTGCATATTGAGCTCCACTTAATTTGTAGGATTGTTTGTGCTCTTTGCCATGCCATGCCTCTTTAATCCGGACATGCATCATACTTGGTTGTGCATCATGCCATGTTTATGTGTTGGTTGTTTACTATGTTGTTTGCTCCTTTTCCGGTGTTGCTTCTTCGGGTTAGTTCCGATAACGTCGCGTTTTTGAGGACCCGTTCGTCTACGTCCGTTTGTCTTCTTCAGGGACTCGTTCTTCTTCCTTGCGGGATTTCAGGCAAGATGACCATACCCTCGAAATCACTTCTATCTTTGCTTGCTAGATGCTCGCTCTTTTGCTATGCCTATGCTGCGATACCTACCACTTGCTTATCATGCCTCCCATATTTTTGAACCAAGCCTCTAACCCACCTTGTCCTAGCAAACCGTTGTTTGGCTATGTTACCGCTTTGCTCAGCCCCTCTTATAGCGTTGTTAGTTGCAGGTGAAGATTGAAGTTTGTTCCTTGTTGGAACATGGAGATGTTGTTCCTTGTTGGAACATGTTTACTTGTTGGGATATCACAATATATCTTATTTAATTAATGCATCTATATACTTGGTAAAGGGTGGAAGGCTCGGCCTTATGCCTGGTGTTTTGTTCCACTCTTGCCGCCCTAGTTTCCGTCATATCGGTGTTATGTTCCCGGATTTTGCGTTCCTTATGCGGTTGGGTTATAATGGGATCCCCTTGACAGTTCGCCTTGAATAAAACTCCTCCAGCAAGGCCCAACTTTGGTTTTACCATTCGCCACCTAGCCTTTTTTTCCCTTGGGTTAGGCCAGCCCAAGGGTCATCTTTATTTTACCCCCCCCCCGGGGGCCAGTGCTTGTCTAAGTGTTGGTCCGAAATAGAGCCACTTGCGGCGCCACCTCGAGGAAACTTGAGGGCTGGTTTTAGTTGTATGTAGTGTTCGTCCGGTGTTGCCCTGAGAACGAGATATGTGCAGCTCCCATCAGGATGTCGGTGCATCGGGCGGTCTTGCTGGACTTGTTTTACCATTGTCGAGGATGTCTTGTAACCGGGATTCCGAGTCTGATCGGGTATTCCCACTAGAAGGAACATCCTTCGTTGACCGTGAGAGCTTGTGATGGGCTAAGTTGGGACACCCCTGCAGGGTTATGAACTTTCGAAAGCCGTGCCCGTGGTTATGGGCAGATGGGAATTTGTTAATGTCCGGTTGTAGAAAACCTGAAGTTGACCTTAATTAAAATACATCAACCGCGTGTGTTACCGTGATGGTATCTTCTCGGCGGAGTCCGGGAAGTGAACACGGTGTTGGAGTTAATGTTTGACGTAGGTTGTTTTAGGATCACTTCTTGATCATAGTTGTTCGACCGTGCTTTTGCCTTCTCTTCTCGCTCTCATTTGCGTATGTTAGCCACCATATATGCTAGTCGCTTGCTGCAGCTCCACCTCATACCTTTTACCTTACCCATAAGCTTAAATAGTCTTGATCGCAAGGGTGTGAGATTCCTGAGTCCCCGTGACTCACAGATACTTTCAAAACCAGCTTGCAGGTGCCGTTGAATCGTGCGGATGATGTAACTAAGCTCAAGGAGGAGCTCGACGAAGATCTTGTCCTTTGTATTGTTCCGTTCTAGTTGATCAGTAGTGGAGCCCAGTTGGGGTCGATCGGGGATCTATGTAGCATTTGGGGTAGTATTCTTTTATTTTGGTTCCGTAGTCGGACCCTGATTGTATCTGGTTGATGTAATGCTTTATTCATGTAATTGTGTGAAGTGGCGATTGTAAGCCAACTATGTATCTCTTTCCCTTATGTATTACATGGGTTGTGTGAAGATTACCAAACTTGCGACATTGCTTTCAATGCGTTTATGCCTCTAAGTCGTGCTTCGACACGTGGGAGATATAGCTGCATCGAGGGCGTTACAAGTTGGTAATCAGAGCCTTCCCCGACCTTAGGAGCCCCTGCTTGATCGAATAGCTGGCGTTGTTGAGTCTAGAAAAATGTTTTGAGTCATTTAGGAATTATATATATCGGAGAGTTAGGAATTCTTTTTACTCCTCAGTGCCTTCGTCGCTCTTGTGAGGCATCCTGACATAGAGTTTTGACACTTCTCTTCTCAAATTTCACTAAAAAAATGTAGGATCACCCGGGTATCTTGGAATCGTTCCGATCGATTTGTGACGAGAACATTGTTCTTGGTGCCTCCTGTCATTTAGGGGTTGTGGCAGTGTCCCGGGGAGTTGAGCTCCGAGGTGTTGTCGTCACAATTTTATCGTTGCAATTCTGGAATACCTGAGTTTAGTTTCGCCAACATCGAAAATCTCTTTTATGCAGTTGTTGGTGAGATAACCTCGACGCCACCCAGTACTGGGGCGGGAGTTTGGGAGTATCGCCATAACTCATATAACGGATGCTTTTCGAAGGTTGAGGTAAACGATTTCCGAAGGTTTCTTGGTTATGTGTTGAAGGATGGATACGGCTGGATGTAGGATTTGTTAGTTTTGGGTGAGATATTATGCTTCCCCTGTATCCCCAACACCTGATTGCATAACCGGAAAATTTCGGGAGTTTATAAGTGGGAATTCAAGTAGCTCTTAGGATATCTTTCCGACAGATGTATGATATGAAATTGGGGTTCGACGTCTAGTGGTCCGCCTATTCACGGTTGGTTTTACAGTGGTATCGTTATGTCTTAAAGAGTCCTTGGCTATGCCGACTCGGGGACGCTTCGTATGTCATGTGCACTGCCTTGCACATGATGGTGTTGTACGATCGAGCCCGTGTAGGCCCCACCACGAAAACTTCGGACGAAATCTCTATCATATGTTTGTTCCGGCTTATTCTGCAAGCCAATCCTTTGTTTTGTTTGGATTTGTGGTATTCGAGTTGCTTTGAAATCAAGTGTTGATTCCATACCTTTCCTAAGTGGTGTTCTTATACTCCGATGTGAATACTAATCTTTCTCGATCATCGAGTCTGTCATGTCAATCCTTTTCAACCGATGTGTCTCTTTTCAAGTGGATCCGATCACTTCAACATTCGCAAGATCAATTATCAGTTCTTCTCAATGGTGTTTGTTTCATCAGTCTCCAGGTTGCCTTTGTTTTTCCCCCCCCCCCCCCCCTTTTTTTTCAAGGACTCAGATTTCTTAATCAAGTATCCTTTTATTCATGAGAAGTCTCTCCATTCTTTTCCTTCATGTTTCTTACCCAGTGATTCTCATGAGGATTCTAACGGAGCTTCAAGTTCATCATTCTTCATTCTTTTCTTCTCCGGTGGATTCAAGTCAAGTTTTGTTGATCATACCTTTTTCCTTGTTTCAATGCTTTCTCATGCCGGTGCACCTCATTATCATTCAACTTCTCGCTATTTATTATTCCGGAGTGCTGAAGATATCTCGAAGATTCGTGTTTCCACTCTACATTCGTTCAAGCTCTTTCGAGGATGTTCCCTCATTCAAGTCATTTAATTCAACCGGTGCTTTCTCTCTTTTGAATCGTTCAACTGTGTATCTTTTGAGTGGGCCCTAACCCACAGGTCTTTTCCCAGAATCTTACCTGACTCTTCTTATTTTACCGGAGCTATTCTCAAATCTTTCAAAGTTTGACGTAAGAATGAATTATCATCAGTCAAATTCCTTTCTCCAAGATCTTTCAAATTCTTTTCATCGTTGGCTCTACCTCTTCACTTTTGATTCTTTCGGAGTATCTCAACAATTCATGGTGGTGTTTCTCATCATCATTCTCAGAATTTGAAGACCGGAGAAGAGTTTTACCTCCATATCTTATCCGTTCTCTCAGAGATTCGTGGTTCTAGTTCGAGGCCATCCTCTCATAATTGTTTTCGATCATCAAATTCTTTTCACCCATCCGGTGTAATTCAGGAGTCCTTGCAGTCTGATTCTCCAGAGCCCATCATCTCAGAATTATTCTTTCTAGCTTTCGGCTCTCCTTCTCTAAATCTTACCGGTGCACCACTCAATATTCTCTAATCAGCTTGTTTCAGTGGTATCTAAATCCCCTCAAGTATCATCATTCGTTCTCTAATTCTTACTGATTCATTTTTTTTACTTCCTTCATTTCCAATTCTTATGATGGTTCGTTCAAGACTTCTCTTCCTTCTTTACCATATCAATTTATTCGTTATTTCAATCCTACCGGTGGATCATTGAAGGCCTCTTCAAGTTTACGCAATATCTATCTTAATCCTTTCTAAGAGAGTAAGTAGTATGCCAAATCCATTGTTTGTCATCAATTTAATTGGTGAAAGATACGCATAACATAATTCTTACTCTTGTTTCACTCAAGTGATTAATTCCTTATTCCGGAGGTTCATCAAAATTCTTGATTTCAGTTGTTTCATCTTTTCTTTTCCGGAGTTCCTAGCTTTTCCGCATTATCTCGTTGCGAAGCTCCTCCTAAATCTTTACAAGGTTTCACCTTGAGTTTTCAACTTCTCCTTCCTTTTGTTATCCTTTTGTTTACCGGAGTTCTTCATGTTGGTTCATCAAGGATGTAATTCCTTCTCGAGATGTTCATTGAGATTCTTTTCAGAGGAACTCAAGCATTCTTGATCTTGCAATCCGGAGTGCAATTCTTTCTTCCGTACCATTTAAGGTGGTGCTATGTCATTCTTGATAATTTGAGTTCATGTTTCATGATTCACATGTTGTTAAGAATGAGGTATTTTAAATCCATCAACCTCTTCGTGGAATTATCTTGGGTTATATTTCACCTAAAGCCTTCCCTAAGGATTGTTGCTAATTATGGTGCTTATAAATGATCCAAGTTCTTCATTTATCCTTCCGGGGAGATAACCTTCTCATCTCCTTGTTCATATCAATCCAATTTATCGTTTCCGTTAGTGGCAGAATTTCACCTCGTAGTTTTGAGATGTTCTTCATAAGCCCACAACAAGCTTACTCTTTTTGTTGTTGGTTTTTTCCCAACAACTACGTTCGACCCTTCTCCTAAGGATGCCTTTTCAAGCTCTTTTGTGGCAGAAGTTGGCATTTTCTTCTCCATTCTCCATTTCAATTATCTATCTTCTATTCTTTCGTTCCGGAGGCATTGTGATGTTGTTCTTTTCACCCATCGTCTCGTTTTGTCAAAGATCATGTTCTTTTCATGCTTAACCTTTTAACCGAGTGTTGTGCCCTCTGCTCAAGTTCTCTCATCTTATCAAGTTTCATATCTCTTTTCAACTGGAGTGTTGTCTGAATTTGTTCTTCCTTGTTCCTCTTTTCTAACAGAGTGTTTTCGACTTTGTTCACCTTCTTGTATTCTTTTCTCCAATTTTTTCAACCTCGCAAGGTTCTTTGGTTTCACTCATTCATCAAAGAAGCAAATTAGTTTTACCTCTTCTCTTTCTCTTCCGTTTTCTCTCCGGTGCTATCCTAGATCTCGGGGCGAGATCCTCTCGTAGTGGTAGAGTGTTGTGACGCCCCAAGACCGGAGCTTCAGATGCCTTCCAGGGTTTCCGGGTTTCGTCGTGTGATTTGTTTGGTTCTTTGAGTCATGTGCATTGCATCATGTCATTTGTTTTTCTTAACTCTCAACTAAATAAATTGCATGGATCTTCGGTCCATTTAAACCGAGGGAATTCACGTGGTGATTCTCTTTATAACATATCCTCCCGATATTATGGAGCTATATTAAATATTCCATTTTCGGAATCACCCATAAACACACGTGCAAAATAATTCCCATGTTTATTCCTCTTCGAGCTTGACCTCAAACCTTGCCATTTATTCTTCCATCATTTTCCGGAGCTCCACCTAAATACTCAACATTTTTGGGCACTTCGATAAACCTGTCCCAGTTCAAACCTTTTGAATTAAATTCAAAGGAATTTGAATTTAATCTTTCAAACTTGACCTTTTCTATTTTCCCGGACCGTGCACATTTTTCTGAGTCCATAAAATTTACCCCCGTGCCCAAATTCTTCCTCTAACCTTCTCTTCTCTCTTTTCCCTTCTTTTATTTCTTTGTTTTTTTTGTAAAGAGAAGGAGATGGGAGAGAGAAGAGCCCGGCTGGGCCTCCCAGCCCAGCTGCAACCTACCAAGCAGGCACCATCCCCGCGGCCCACCTAGGTCTAGCGGCCTCTAAGGCCCAGCAGCGCCCCGCTGCAGTCCCTAACCCTAGGCCCAGCATCTCCCCTCGCTACCCTCTCCCGACCGCATCCCCTCCTCGTTCCCTACTGCCGCCAGTCTCCCTCGTACTTCTCTCGATCGCATCGAGCCAGGGAGCCCTGTGCTCGATCCTTTTCTCTCGCTCGCTGCCTACCTTCCGCTCGATCTCCCTCATCCCTCGTCTCCTTCCCCTGCTCGTGCGCCAGAGAGGAGCGAGAGCGGCGCGCTCGATCTCCGCCTTCGCGCCGTGGCAGAGGTCGCCGCCCGCTCCTTCCTCTACCCCGCCTCTGCACCGCCGTTCTCCATGGCCGCTGCCGGCCAAACTCAGAGGACCGCCGCTCCACCTCGTCGCCATGGCTGCGGCCTGTTTGTCGCCCACGGGCCCTAACGTCGGCGACCGGCGCCGTCCCATCCGCGCCTCCTCCTCCCTCCGCTTGGCAACGACGCCCCGCGCCTCTCCGCTGCCTGCATCCCCATGGTGCCCGACCTCGGCTCCCCCGGCGAACCCCGACCTCGCCGCCCGTGACGGCCCTTCCCCAAGCCTGGTGCTCCCTTCCTCGCCCTCGCTGCCTGCCCATGGGTTACACGGCCTGAGACGGAGACTAGCACCGCCGTGGCCGTCCGTCTACTTCCTGCTTCATCCGCCTCGGCAAGCCGCCGCTGCACCAAGTCCCCGCATCTCCGGTCGCTCCCCTGCAGCTCCTCCTCCACCTCGCGCCCCTGCGTGCCAAGTCCCTCAACCTGCGGTCGTCCTCGGCCTCGCCTCGTGCACGACATCGACCATCTCCTCTATTCCAGGTGTGGACACCTCCTGCTCAAGACCCCACCTTCGGCCTCGCCAGGGTTCCCCTGCACCAGCTATGTCCGTCAAGGACGTTACCCCGCTGCCTTCTCTTATCGAGACCGAGACCCCATGAGCGCCAAGTTCTTCCACGAAGCCCGAACGACTACAGGCCGGGACGCCAAGTCCAACAACCACTGAACAGGGAACATAACAAAGTACCTCAACGTGTTTTTTTTGCCAAGTACCGCGACACTCAGATCCCTCGGATTAGTCAAGTTCATCTACGAAAACGTGTATGCCCGTCGTCGAAACTGCAAAGTACCTCTACGCACAGATAACGCCAAGCACCACTATCACCGAGTACGACTACTTCCACGATGATACGAGAACAACTACCTTCGACCCTCGAAGCCTCCGTGGACGTCAAGTTCCTCGCCGTGATCCCAAACATCTACGGAAAAATTGTGCATCTAAGAACGTGAACGACTACCGCCGCCAAGATCACAAGTACCTCTACCGTCTTCATGTACCCCTACTTCCGTCGGTGTCCCGAGAACGTCTACTTCCCCTACACCGCATCGAACTCGAACCCCTCCGATAACGCATGCTTTGAAGGTATAACCCCGAGACGACCGCCCGTGAACAAATGCATGTGTGATGTATGAGATGCTCGTGCTTGCTCCGTGCTCGAATTGTCGGTGCACGTTGCCCCCCCTTTTGCCTTGCCACCGACATGTGGGAACCCGGTAATCGGGAGCACCCCACCATCTTTTGCCCGCTCCCGCCACCCTTCCTTTACACCGGTATCTCCGTGATCTACCGGAACCGATATGTTGCCGTGGCATCATTTTTGGGTTCGTCGCCGTGGCACCTTTCCTTTCCACCACGGTGACAAATGCTTCTTAATGCTCTTGTCAACTTTTAATAAACCTTGCATAAAACTTGAACATGTCATCCGCATCATGATAACAACAATTAAAATGTTTAAAATTGTTGTTGCAATAAATTACTAAGGCATATGGGGATTTACCGGATTCGTTATTTGTTATATCCGGCCCCATTTAAATTGTTTAGATGATGTAGTTTTGTTATGCCTCACCTCTTGCCATGTTTAACAACATTTGATATTGTTGAGTACCTAACCCGAGAGAGAACTAAATAATTGATGTGGTGTTCTGTCAATATGCAACTCGTTGCATATTGAGCTCCACTTAATTTGTAGGATTGTTTGTGCTCTTTGCCATGCCATGCCTCTTTAATCCGGACATGCATCATACTTGGTTGTGCATCATGCCATGTTTATGTGTTGGTTGTTTACTATGTTGTTTGCTCCTTTTCCGGTGTTGCTTCTTCGGGTTAGTTCCGATAACGTCGCGTTTTTGAGGACCCGTTCGTCTACGTCCGTTTGTCTTCTTCAGGGACTCGTTCTTCTTCCTTGCGGGATTTCAGGCAAGATGACCATACCCTCGAAATCACTTCTATCTTTGCTTGCTAGATGCTCGCTCTTTTGCTATGCCTATGCTGCGATACCTACCACTTGCTTATCATGCCTCCCATATTGTTGAACCAAGCCTCTAACCCACCTTGTCCTAGCAAACCATTGTTTGGCTATGTTACCGCTTTGCTCAGCCCCTCTTATAGCGTTGTTAGTTGCAGGTGAAGATTGAAGTTTGTTCCTTGTTGGAACATGGAGATGTTGTTCCTTGTTGGAACATGTTTACTTGTTGGGATATCACAATATATCTTATTTAATTAATGCATCTATATACTTGGTAAAGGGTGGAAGGCTCGGCCTTATGCCTGGTGTTTTGTTCCACTCTTGCCGCCCTAGTTTCCGTCATATCGGTGTTATGTTCCCGGATTTTGCGTTCCTTACGCGGTTGGGTTATAATGGGATCCCCTTGAAAGTTCGCCTTGAATAAAACTCCTCCAGCAAGGCCCAACCTTGGTTTTACCATTCGCCACCTAGCCTTTTTTCCCTTGGGTTAGGCCAGCCCAAGGGTCATCTTTATTTTAACCCCCCCCCCCCCGGGGGCCAGTGCTTGTCTAAGTGTTGGTCCGAAACAGAGCCACCTGCGGCGCCACCTCGAGGAAACTTGAGGGCTGGTTTTAGTTGTACGTAGTGTTCATCCGGTGTTTCCCTGAGAACGATATATGTGCAGCTCCCATCAGGATGTCGGTGCATCAGGCGGTCTTGCTAGACTTGTTTTACCATTGTCGGGGATGTCTTGTAACCGGGATTCCGAGTCTGATCGGGTATTCCCACTAGAAGGAATATCCTTCGTTGACCGTGAGAGCTTGTGATGGGCTAAGTTGGGACACCCCTGCAGGGTTATGAACTTTCGAAAGCCGTGCCCGTGGTTATGGGCAGATGGGAATTTGTTAATGTCCGGTTGTAGAAAACCTGAAGTTGACCTTAATTAAAATACATCAACCACGTGTGTTACCGTGATGGTCTCTTCTCGGCGGAGTCCGGGAAGTGAACACGGTGTTGGAGTAATGTTTGACGTAGGTTGTTTTAGGATCACTTCTTGATCATAGTTGTTCGACCGTGCTTTTGCCTTCTCTTCTCGCTCTCATTTGTGTATGTTAGCCACCATATATGCTAGTCGCTTGCTGCAGCTCCACCTCATACCTTTTACCTTACCCATAATCTTAAATAGTCTTGATCGCAAGGGTGTGAGATTCCTGAGTCCCCGTGACTCACAGATACTTTCAAAACCAGCTTGCAGGTGCCGTTGAATCGTGCGGATGATGTAACTAAGCTCAAGGAGGAGCTCGACGAAGATCTTGTCCTTTGTATTGTTCCGTTCTAGTTGATCAGTAGTGAAGCCCAGTTGGGGTCGATCGGGGATCTATGTAGCATTTGGGGTAGTCTTCTTTTATTTTGGTTCCGTAGTCGGACCCTAATTGTATCTGGTTGATGTAATGCTTTATTCATGTAATTGTGTGAAGTGGCGATTGTAAGCCAACTATGTATCTCTTTCCCTTATGTATTACATGGGTTGTGTGAAGATTACCAAACTTGCGACATTGCTTTCAATGCGGTTATGCCTCTAAGTCGTGCTTCGACACGTGGGAGATATAGCCGCATCGAGGGCGTTACATTATGCGCTATTCCGTAAGGGACCGATTGGATCTAAAAGTTTAATGCTATGGTTAGAATTTATTCTTAATACTTTTCTCGTAGTTGCGGATGCTTGCGGGAGGGTTAATCATAAGTAGGAGGTTTGTTCAAGTAAGAATAGCACCTATGCACCTGTCCACCCACATATCAAATTATCAAAGTAGCGAAAACAAATCGAACCAACTTGGTGAAAGTGACTAGTTGAAATTCCCATGTACCCTCAAGAACGCTTTGGTTATCATAAGAGACCGTTATGGCCTATCCTTTGCCTCAAAAGGATTGGGATAAATTGCTGCACTTTTGTTACTACTATCGTTACTTGCTCGTTACAAATTACCTTGCTATCAAACTATTATGCTACTTACAATTTCAGCACTTGCAGACATTACCTTGCTGAAAACCACTTGTCATTTCCTTCTGCTCCTCGTTGGGTTCGACACTCTTACTATTTGAAAAGAGCTACAATTGATCCCCTGTACTTGTGGATCATCAGTGAGACTGAAGTCTCTACTGCAAAAACATAAATTAAGCAACGTGAGGTCAAATGTACCCAGGAAGACTTACATCAAAACTATCTACGTATGCATCTATATCAACGAAGGGGTGGTGGAGTTCGGCTGCAGCAAGCCAGCTTTGAGTTAGTGGCTATCCTGTACTATGATTGCTGGTAACTCTTTAGAGGTGATAAGGCACAAACGAGTCCACATATTCACCATATCAATACACCACTATGGATCCGCTCTCGTCTCCCTACGAGAAGGCCGTCCATAGCACTCACTCTTATCTTGCGCATTCTAGAGTATCCACTTTCAGCTATCTATGAACAATGTAAGCTTTCCAAGTAGTCCATATCCGCGGACGCGGCTATTCGAAGAGATCATATTACTCTATAGGGGTGTACTTCTTCACACAAGCTTTCCCCACTTACCGCCATGTACACGTCATGTATCTCGGAAGCCTGGTGAGGGTGTCGGCCACGACCTGACTAACCATGCAAGTCTCTAGTCTAGGTTTATCGCCTATCCGAGGTTGAACCCGCAAAGGAAGTCCGGCCGAAGTTCCCATCACGGCCCCAAACGATGTGAGTAGGTTTCGCAAGCCTACCATCCGGGTGCCACTTGGTACACCGTGCCATTGTGCCTAGTCTGTCCCAAGCCCACCTATACCGGGTGCCACTTGGTAGACTACTAGCACTACCTACAAACACCAGAAACTAGTTGGAACTCCAAGACAGAGATCAAGGCGATTAATAAGTTGAGAGAGCTTTGAGTTCCCGGAGCCCAATGTGTGGTAGTAATTGTCTGGGATCACAAACACGGAACTCAGTTCCTGAGGACGGTTTCAATGAGACAACCCACCATGTACTCCTACATGGACTCTTATCGCTACCTTTACCAAATCATGTTCACACACTTAGCTCTCAATAGTAGGACATCTTCACCACCATTCCAATCCATCCCAGATGAATCAGACCTGACACAACTCTAAGCATAGCAAGCATAACAGGCAAGCATGAATGAGTAGGCACATCATGGCTCAAACAACTCCTACTCATGCTAGTGGGTTTCTACTAATTACTGTGGCAAAGACAGGTGATGCAAAGGAATGGGTTCAACTACCGCAACATGTAACAGTTGAATCATTGTTGTCCTAATGCGGTAAAAGAGAGCAAGAGAGAGAGAGGGAGAGGGATTATATCAGAATGCTCAAGGGGGTTGCTTGCCTAGCACTTATGAAGATAGTATAATTTCTTCATCAGTGTCATCGATCACATCATCGGAACAACGTCTACTAAGAGGGGACAAACACCTGCAAACAAGAGGGAACACAATCAATGCAATGCAACAATATGATGCATGATCATGACATGGCGACATGCTAGTGTTTGAGCTAATGAAAAATGCTACCATGTTAGGTGAAGTTCATTTGAATCGAAGATTCAAATTCAAACTCCAAAAGAAGCATTTAAAATGCCCTTTAATTGATTTGACCTAATCAGTAGGTATAAGTTGTTCAAACATGCATGAAAACGCCATAAATAGATTCTTTGGATTTTTTTATCATTATATATATATAATATATTATTTCAATCTGAGCTACAGTTTTTCTACGATTGTTAGAAGTTTTAGGTATTTTCTGGAATTAATAAATCATCTTTGATTTATTTTTATATCTAGAAACATTTACTGTGTCAGCACTAAGTCACGGTGACATCAGCATTCACCAAAGTCAAATCTGACTGGTGGGTCCTACCTATCATTGACTCAGGGGGTTAACAAGGGTTATTTAACTTTAACTATCTGCAGTCCCACATGTCATCGACCTGAGGGTTGATTAACTGGGTGATTAGCACCTAAGCTAATCCTGCCATGTCAGCGTCACCAGATTAAGCGCTGACGACCTCACAGCGCGGCGGCGGCTCGTCGAGGTGGCGCTAGGGGCAGCGGCTAGGTGCGCTGAGGGCACCAGGAGGGAGCCCTCGCTCGCCCGCATCGAGGGGTGCAGGCAGCTGGGCACGGGGAGGCCGGCATCGACGGCGGTGACCACTTTGGCGGCTGCCAGAGCTGGGGCGTCAAGCGGGACGGGGCTACAGAGCACGACAGGAGGCGTGGTTGGTGGCATTGTGCAGCTAACGGTCTGTTCAGCACGTATCGGTGCTCGGACGCGAGCGAAACTCGCTCTAGCCACAGCGGCTTCATGGCCGGCAGGCGAAAGCTCTGGCTCCGGCAGGAATCGAGCTAGCGAAGAGGAATGGAGGGGGCGGGCATAGGGGAAGGAGCAGGAGCTCACAAGGGGTCGTGGGAGCAACTCAGCGGGCTTGGGGAAGCTTCTATGGCGGCGAATGGCAGATCCCGGGGTTGAAGACGACAGCGTCGGCAGCGTTCGGGGGCTCCTGGCGTTGCTTGACTCTATGGAGAAGGCGTAGGTGATGGAGGCAGACCTCGTGGACATGTTGGGGAGGCAAGGTGGTAGCCGTGGCCGCAACAGTGCACAGCGGCGACGGTGGCGCTCGGGTGGCTGCGCGCGCGAGAGAGAGAGAGACAACGGAGGGAAGAGAGAGCAGTGGGTGAGGGAGATGAGAGGGGGTGTAGGGGTGTGTGGCGCTCGTAGGCGCGTCGGGGCAGCGGCGGGAAGCGGGAGGTGGCGGGGCACGTGGTCGTGCGCGTCGAGCACGCGCCTCTCGTCCTTCTGGCGGGAGGAAGGAGATGACTGGCATGGGCCAGATGGGTCGGATGGGCTGCCACGGTGCTGGGCCACGGTAAGTCTTCTCTCTCTTCTCTTTCTATTTTGTTTTCTGATTTTATTCCTCTGTTTCGAACTAGTAAAAATACTAATTCATTTCCAAAATTCCTGAAATAAATTGTGTGCACATTTTGAATTATTTACAACATCCCTCAATTGTTTTCAGAATTATTGAAGCATTTAAAATATGTATAGATATTAACTGCTCCAATTCAAATACAATATGATTTAACTCAAAAATCCAAAATGGCCAAAAAAAGTGCACCATTTTTGGCAGGGGTTTTCACCCATTTCAAAACTGATGAACTTTTCTGAAGGGCATTTTGGGTTCATTGAAAATATTTTCAGTTGATACTAGTTTTTCAGAGGGGTGCTAGGGTTTGATCAATCCCCATTTCAAGTTTCACTGAAATTTAACATGATGCATGAATGATTATGCAACGGCAAGCAATGACTAACCTAGGGCTGTGACAGATAGTGGCCATGAAATCATAGAATTCCTTCTTGTCCTCCTCTCTATTCTGCTACAATGTCTTCATGTCCAGCTGCAAGAACTCTAGGACCAACTCACCCGTGTCCTGAGTTTTTGTAGGATTCATCATTTGGTCCGGAGGAGGGTTTATCACAATTGTATGTGATGAACCTCTTCGAGAAGAACAATTAGGTTCTGGAGGTAGGGTTTTTACACCGGTGACCCGGTAACCAGACCTCGACGACGGACTCTTCAGCTCGTCACTGACTAGGGCGTCCTGCAGCCAGATATACTCTGATACCAAACCTTGTGGCACACTGGCTCACAGAGACCGGAACACCTTGTGTGGACCTGGATGAGAGCTCGGGTAATGGACGTTGTCGAGGACCCCAATTGCTAGAGCATGCGATTTGGCATTCCAGCCGTGTGTTCACCGCATGACTGCGGTGTTGCCATGCATTCTTGGCGGCCCACGCATGTCTGGTGGGTTGTTCACTACCCCAGAAGATGTTAGGAGCAAGGAGACAACAAGGGTGGCCCAAGAGGTGACTAAACTATGCAAAAATCCTAATTAGCAGGAAGGTGTTTGATTAATGGTGAGGGAAATGCACCAGTCCAATGGACCCGAGTTTTGGCTGAGGATGATCATCCACTAATGTGATCATTGTGGCAAAACTTCAGTCCAAATGGAGGGGTATAGCTACCACTTGCTTTGTAATGTGCAAATCGGGCCAGAAAATGAAAATGGAAGATGCACTCACATGAATGATTGAGTTGAGCTGAAATTTGGTGGAGAGTGATCATTTGGGCATAGGAAGGCACTGTATAAGTTTCTTACCATTTGACATACCAAAATGGTACTAGCTTCACAATGCTTTCCTCTGGGCAGAAACTTTGGGAAATTCTAGATAATTATTGGCACAATGAAATGAGCTCAAATTTGGTGGAGGCAAGTTATGTAGGTAGTAGAAAGTCCTAGTAAATTTTTAGCAATTATGGAGCAATACAAAATATAGTTGCTTCACAATATGAAGATATAATCGGAATCCAAGATTAGATGATGTGCTCACATGGATTGTCAGATGGAGCTCAAATGTTGTGGAGAGGGATGATTTGAGCATAAAGAAGATGTGGCAAATTTTCAGCTCATTTGGATAAGCCTAGCTAGTACTTCCTTCACAAAGATTCACTCTGGTCAAAATTTTGGAAATTTTTTGAGGAAGATTCACTAGGCAAATGGAGGTGAATTTTGTCGTGAGATAGTGATTTGGATATGAGAGTTCTTAAAACGTTTTGTCGCAATCAAGAAAAGGTAAATAGCACTTCCTTCACAAAGTGTTATTCTAGACAGAATAGGAAAATGAAGATTCTTGAATTATTTTTGAACTAAGCAAGGAAGGGTTTTGAGATATTTGTGGAATATATGATCCAAACAATTTATGTGGATTTTGTGGTAATTAATGGCAAGGTAGAAATGTAGGTTGCTTCACAACCTAGGGCAAACAGGGTTATTCCTTTAATGGAAAAAGGAATATTCCCAAGAAAAAGAATTTGGGGTTGGGCTAAGATGGAAATGACATGATTTTGGGGAATATTTGAGAGTAACAAGCCACTTGGGAGAGGAATAAGAGATGGTCTTCCCAGGTTTCAAGACCATAGAGCCACAGAAAAGAATTTTGAATAAAAAATCAAAGAAATCCAAAAGAAAAGGAAAGGGCTAAAAACCAGGGTGTCACAAACCTACCGCCCTTAGAAAAATCTCTTCCTCGAGATTTGGTTTCCCAGGGAACAAGTATGAACATTCTAACTTAGGGAAATTGTTTTCAACTCGGGTATCCTTTTCCTTTATATGATGTTCCCACTGAATTTCATATGACCTGATTGCCTTGCTCTGGGGTGGTTTGCTTCACCGTATCCACACTCTGACGGGTCTTACCTCATATGTTCAACCTTACGCTCACTCCAATTCATTAATGTCTGTTGTTTTATCTGATATTATCATGACTGGAATTTTCCGTAAGTCTGGGAGTGATTTCTAATTGATGTGGCATTCTACTGTCCAGCATGGATAGTATTCCATGGAGTTGCGAACAAATTCCTCGGTGGACACGGAACCTTTCAATCCTTGCATTGGGTTAATCAAATAGATGCATGTCCTCCGGGTTCAAAACAGTGCTGGGAATCATAACCATTCTCTTGGCGGAATCTGACTGCTTGCAGGGAGTTCTGAATTATCTTGGTTGCTCCACTATCTCAAGTATCAAATTCATACCAAAGATTCACATGTCGCTTGTCGTGACCAGTATAAAGGAGTACGGCCTTATAACAATAGCATCCAGAGACTTGACTCGCAGTGGTTCTGGTGGAAGAACCTGGTTCATGGCAGGCTATCATTTTACTGGGTTCCATGTGTGAGGACATGTAGCGACCGGATTTTCAGGGTATTAATTTCCCAGAAAATGGCTCTTGTGCTCACCAGCCCCAGGATTACTGTTAGCTGATGAGACACCAACTTGATACAGAAACTCCAAGCAAAATACAAAATGTGTAGTACAAGACCATTCTGGCCTATGAGTACAACAAATGGTTTCTAGTGGTTGACGGCGGAAGCGGTTTGCGGTTCATCAGCGTCTATGGGACTCCATTTTCCACAGGGACAGCTGACCTAGATAACTCCTATCTTCGCGAGGCTGCTATCACCATTGCGTAGGTTCCGGGGTTGTCATCGCAACGCTCCTCTCCATGCAAGAAATCTGGCCAAGACAATAGACAGGGACAAGCCAGTGAGTACTTTGAATGTACTCACAAACATTATGAATACAGGTATAATATAACAAATGATAATCATGCTCTGAAATATTCTATGATCACAACGTCAGTCATAAAATAAAAATCCATGATGCACGTAAGCAAGTTTTTTCATATATAACATGAATATGCAATAAGGGAGTAGAAATAGAATGCACCGATCGGGTGTCTGAAGCGACACCTCGAAAGGATAATAATATAAAGCATGCCTTAGTCGGGCGTCTGAGCGACACCACATAAAGGGCTTATAAATAAAAGAAATAACAAGCATGCCACAGTCGGGCGTCTGTGCGACACCACATAAAGGGCTTATAAATAATATAAATAACAGGCATGCCACAGTCGGGTGTCTGAGCGACACCACATAAAGGGCTTATAAATAATTTAAATAACAGGCATGCCACAGTCGGGCGTCTGAGCGACACCACATAAGGGCTAACAAAAGAATAATCATAGTGAATATCCAGGAGGTAGAACCGTCCCAGGGATACTCAATAATTCAAATAATGTAAGTGGTTAGTCCACGGTAATAATAATCATAGTCATCATGAGTCACAAGTCACGATCCATGTTCTGGTTTAGCAGTTTTTCCTCCAAAGACCGACACTAAGACCGACACTTGACCCATCCCAGACTGTAGTCCTTAACCATCGACACGGCTATTCGAATAGATATAATCTCTGCAGAGGGTGTACTCTTTACCCACGAGTAACGGATTCCTTTAGTCCATCGGGACAAATTCCGTCTACGGTCTTTTAATTGAAAACACACCTGACCGCACACACCAGCCTAACTTACCGGTGTCTGGAATCACCCACGACACCCGTTAACCGAAACTATAAGTGGGGAGGCTACAACCTCGATTAGCATGGGATCACAAAATTTATAACGCGCGCAAACTAGGGGAGCTACCCCCTCGGCTCCAACCGGAAACACCCATGCCCCCAGACCAGGTGGCATGCCTACCGAATGCAGCCGGTATCTTCCACCATGGCCTCTCTGTACGGTGTGTGCTAGGAAGGGGTTGACAGCTTACTGAACCGTACCCTACCTATGGCAGGGACAAGTGGTAGTACGAAACAAGTAAGGGGGTTACTGGAACAAGACTCGATCTATGGTCGACTCAGGAGGTTAAAGCATTTCCTGCATGATAAGCATAAGAAATATATTTCACACCAATCAGACAGAATCACCACTCATCATACCTCACCATGCCTTACCGGACATAACCATCTCGACGCAGAATTAGAGACCAGCTCGTGTCTACCCAAGACAGAGACTTTCCCGGATTCCTTCCGGTAGGCATGAAAGGCATACGATGGTGATTACTAGCAGAAGCATATCAAAATCCCAATAGCAAGGAATCCTCATTATGCATTCATGAATATGATCATAGCACCACATAAAATACCGAATACTTCGCGTCGAGGTGGTGTCGTATTCGTATCAAACAACAAACAACAATATTATGCCAGGGTTCAGAATGCTTTCCTTCAAGAGTATGCAAGTGGGGTGCACTTTTTGGAAGTTGCTTCCCTCTCCAAAAATCCTATTTAAGAAAATTTCAAATTAACACATAGTTTCAAAACAGTACAAAAAAGTTGTTTGTAAAATTTTCAAATAAATATGAAAATAACCTAGACAAAATTTGAGAAACAACGGAAAAAGAATCAAATCAATTGGACTTATATTTAAAAAGTTACAGCCAGTCAAAGTTTAGTCAAAATCTGTTTTTAATAAAAATCAGAAAAAGAAAACGGTTCAGGGAGTAATACGTTTTCGAACAGGAGGAAACGTACTCTGGGTTTTACGCTTCAACTAAAGCCAGTGTGGGTCATCGCTGGGTCACTGGCAGTGGGTCCATCGGGCCCACTGGTCAGGTTTGACCAGTCGCCCGTGCCTTCTTTCTCCTTTGGCCGAGCAGAGGCGGAGCTCCGGCGATTGCCGCCGACGAACGGCGGCTCCCCATGGGATTCCGAGGGCAGGGATGGATCCGCCAGTCCAGTGCGGTCCTCCCAGTGGTCGAGAGGGTCATGGGGACAAAGGGGGTTGCCGGCGGCGAGCTCCGCGGCGGACGGTGGCCTCTGGTGGATTGGGGTCTCGGGCTACGGTGGCTCCCGATCGTGTTTGAGAGGTGGGTGGCTCCGCACGGTCGAGGGGATGAGGATGGGAGCACGGGAGGAGTTAGGGGCCTCGGTCTTGGCCGGATTTTACCGGAACGTGGCGGCGGTCGGGCCTGCCGGAGATGGGAGAGATGATGGCCTCTGGCTAACTGGGAAGGAGGGGGGCTTCCTACTACTCGAACAGGGTTGCTGACGAGCCTAGGCGTGATCGAAAGGGCTATTTATAGCCCGGGCAGGTCGGTCCCCGCGGCTGCGGATAAGAACGTCGACGAACCGCCATTCTGTTGCTAGCAGAGTGACGCGGCGGCGACGGGCGCTAGCGGATGAACTCGTGGATGAGCTCGGGCTGTTCAGGGGCGATCTGGCGCGCTGGAGAGGCTCGGGCGGCACCGTCCATGGAAGGAGCCTGCTGCGGATGCCGGCGTGCCGCCAAGGGAGCTCTGACGGCGGCGTTGTAGGGCGCCAGGGGTGGCTTGGAGGGTTCTGGCGAGCGGGTGAGGACAGGGCGTGGCCCTGCGGGCGAGCAAAGGCCAGGGCGCGGTGGTAAGCGAACGCGGCGGCTCGGTTGCGCGCGCGTGCAAAATGTGCGCTCTGGGCACACCCAGAGCACGCACGCCAGGTGCTCGACAAAATGCCAACGTGTGTTAGAGGGCTCGAATGAGGCTGGTAGTTAACAGGTCTAGGTTAGAGGTAGCTAGGAGCTTAGTGGATAAGGTTGTCGGGTCAGGGGATCAAGTTCATAATGCAAACTAAAAACTATGTCAAATCTATCCATGAACCCAAGGTGCTCGACAGAATGCCATGGGCATCTAGGCATCTCTTCGGGTGTCCAAAATCTCCAGATCAGAGTCTCTTTAGATGATAAAGAGGTGGCAAGGTTAGTTTGATGAAAACAAAAACTCCCTAGTGCAAGTTTTTGAGAAAACCAAATCTAGACAGGAAATAAAGGGCATTATTGCATGGCCAAAAATATTCAAATGGTTCCAAAATCCTGGACTTAAGGGTTTGGTAGGGTGTACTTCAAGCAGGACAAATCCTAAGGCAACAAGAGCAAGATAAAATATGGTTGCAGTATAAATCACCAAACTGGACCAGAATGAAGATGAGGATGGTTTGCTCAAATTTTTCAAAGAACACCAATGGGTTTTTGCATAAAGTTGAATTATAAACTACTACTAACATCCCCAAATTTTGGTAGAATTTACAAAGAAATATTTAAATAGGTTGTAGTGCAAATTACAAACTGGACCAGATTTGAAAACTTGGGGTAGGGCTCAAAATTTCCAAATGACTAAAAGAGATTTTTGCATAAAAGTGATGTGGGAACATCACATGACATCCCCAAATTTTGGTGGGGATTTTAAAGAAGTATTTGAAAGGGTTGTAGTGCAAATAGAACCCTAAAACTTATGAAAAATCATTTTTAAAGAAATAAAGCTCAGGAAAAATAATTGTAGAAATAATTCCATTGATAGAAGAAATGTTCTTGGGAAGATATACAAGTCCAACAATATTTCTGAAAGGTTTCCACCTAGAAGGAAAAACTCAAAATTTCAGAGGGGCAGAGTGATCTGAAAATTAAAAGATAAAACCAGAAAATAAAAATTTTATTCCCCAAATTTTGGTGGGGATTTTAAAGAAGTATTTGAAAGGGTTGTAGTGCAAATGGAACCCTAAAACTTATGAAAAATCATTTTTAAAGAAATAAAGCTCAGGAAAAATAATTGTAGAAATAATTCCATTGATAGAAGAAATGTTCTTGGGAAGATATACAAGTCCAACAATATTTCTGAAAGGTTTCCACCTAGAAGGAAAAACTCAAAATTTCAGAGGGGCAGAGTGATCTGAAAGTTAAAAGATAAAACCAGAAAATAAAAATTTAATTTCCTGGCAAAATTTTAATTAATAAATCAAGGTTAAAAGTTTGGGGTGTTACAACACTACCCCCCTTAAGAAAAAATCTCGTCCTCGAGATTTGCTTAAGGGCTGTTTTAAAAAAAATTACTCCTACTATCTCAAAGTAATATCACAAAATAACCATCCTACACATGCAATAAAATGAGGCTACAGTGAGTGGGCAATTTAGTGGTGTAAAACTACAGTGCGGAATACTGGCGCTGCGTGGAAAAATCTATGGTTGGGAAAACAAGAAATTTCTACTCTTGGTTACAGTAAATTTAGAATAAATATCTAAATTTCTAAAATACGCTGGTCGTACCCGAGAGCACAGTGCTCTCTCTGGCTGACAGATGGGCCCGGGGCCCACTGTCAGTCTCCTCTTCTACCTCTGACTCTCTCTTCTTCCTCTCTCTCTCGCGCGCTTTCCTGCGCTTTCTCCACCGGCGACGTCTAGCGCATAGGGCATCTAGGCCGTACTGCGGTAGTGCACGGCGCGCTAGCTGCCGGTGTAGCATGCACTCACCTCGCGGGCCAGTGCACTGTCGGCACTGCTCGCGGATTCGCCACCGAACACTAGCGATCGAGCGACGAGTGGCGCTGGTGGACTTCGCCCACCGTACACCGATCTCGAGCTATAAAATGACTGAGGTGCTCCTTTCTTCTTCCTCACACCTGGCCTCGCTTCTCCTTCTCCTTCCTTCTCCTCCATTTCTGTTTGCAGGAGCTCGAGATGAGGCTCTAATGGCGGAGGTGATGCCGAACTGGTACATGATCCTGATGTGCGGAGGGTTGGCGGCATTGCTGGGGTTCTCCGTGCTCTTGTGCGTGATGATCCTCGATGATCGTAGTGATGTTGCTGCTCGAGTGTTAGCTCTCTGTGGTGGCGGTGATCATGAGGATTAAGTGCGGTGTCGGGTGCTAACTGTTGTCAGTGTGCTGGAGGCAACTTGCACCCGAACAATTACCCACAATTCTCTCCTTCAGAGGATGTGGTGTGCTAGGGAGGTGATCGGTTAGGTGCAAAATGTGCACGTGGATTTGCAATTAGTGCACGTGGTCGAGTGGTTGTGGTTTTGAGTCTGCTGTCGTGGTGCTGCCTGAATAAAAATCTATGTCGTGAAGAGATATACGCTGCAACAACTCAGGGAAAAAATCTCACTTCAGAATTTATCGAGAGCAAAAACAATTAATAAAATTAACAGCAGTAAAAACTACTCTCATTAATTGAAACCAAATATTTAATTCATCGCACAAATTTAGGATACCACGCATAAGTTGCAACACATAACTAGATGCTGGGACAATAAACATAGCAGTGACGTCTACAATGAAAACGGCAAATAGATAGGGTCCTGAGAAAACATCTCTGGTACTGGGGCACACTCTTCTTCTATCGGGGGAAGTGGATTGACTAGTCGATGAATGCATCTCTCCTGGTCGGGCCTCAGTGGTCTGCCAATAGCGATCTGAGGATTTAAATCAGCGAGGCTCTGGAGATAACCCATTACCCGTTGGGTCAAACGCTCTTGAGCTATGACATACTGGGCAAGGTTGGTCAGCACCGGGTCTCTCTCAATTCGTCCACCGGGAAAAGATGCTATTTCTTCGGGTGCTGCACGACTCAGGAAGTAATAATACCCTCGTTCGCTGGCATAGGGTACCGCGAATCAAAGGCGAGCAAGTGCTTCGGACGCAGCAGCTTCTATGGCCATTTGCGGGGTTGGCATAGATTTCCCCACGAAGGAGACTTCCGTTGGGTCTTGGTTTGGGTTTGCGGGAGGAATGTGCACCACTGGCCAATATTTCGAGGTGGAAGGGGTGATCCTCGATTTGAGCAACTCGTACTGGGGTGGATGGGTAGAACTCATTGTACTGCAGGTCAAGTCCCACAATATTTTAACAAAACTACCTGGGGTTGCATCTGGAGTTCTCAGATAAATACTAGGGCTCAGCATGGCAAAGAAATGGCTGTGAGGGTTGTGCACAAGGTGAGGGGTACTTGGCAAGGTCACGAGGTGGCCTTTTATATAGCATCTGGGCTGGATCATTTATCGCTGTGAGGGGGTAACTAGCTTGTCGGTTCTGCTCTATGGGGTTGGGGTCAATGCCACAGATACACATATCTCACAGAAGTGATGTATTATTGTGGGTGTCGTCGGGGTGGTTTTTGGTGGCTACGCCCAGAATTAAAAATGTAACCGTACACCAACATACTTATGCATGGCTACTATTTAAAATAGGGGCGCACAAGCAGACAGTATTTAATTATGGCGATACAAGATCACACAATTACAGGGCGTGGGCATACTAAGACTTGGTACTACTCGAGTGACTTAGTCTACCTCGTTTATATCTAAGCGGGCGTGCCTTGTGGACGTCGAGGCTTCTCCACAGGTTTCTCCGTCGGGGTTAGTTGGATGGAGTTGAGGGGCTGCAGGGTCGGGGTAGCGATGATGACCATCGCGGGGGTTGTTGGCCACAATCCCGTTGCAGTGTGTTCCCAAAAGGCGACGAAGCACTTTTGGGGACACCAAGGCATTTTGGTCGATGGCTGGGGCAGACCTCAAGGACTCGATCGGTTGTCCGAACAGCACGACTGGGTTATCGGCGTCGGGCTCATCTTCTCTTCTTGCCGGGGCTCGGCGCACCAGTTCACCACGGGCTGCGATCAGATCAAGGGTGATTTGATCGAACAGTTCCTCTAGTGCACTTACATAGCGCACCAGATGCAACAATGCAGGATCCATCTCGTGGTCTCCGTTGGCAACCTGGGGTGGCCTACCATACCCGTCATGGCTGGGGTAGTAGTAGAACGAGCGACAGTTGACTCTGGGCGACAAGTGCCGGAGTTGAACTATAGCCTCTCGAGCAGCTAGTTGGATGGCTTGTGGCTCAAAGGAAGTTGTCCTTCCGGTGAACCTGTAGGGGCGTTCTGGCGATAGACCCTACCATGGACGTGCACAGTGGCCCAGAATTGACGGCTCTCACCGCTCATGGGCCCTTGGTACACAACATATTCTAGGGGCTCTTCTAATGCAAAGGTACGGCGGGTGAGGTTTGCTAGCATGGTCATAAAACCTCCAAGGTTGGCTGCTGTGGTCTCATTGTGAACAATGGGTCCAGGCATTATAGCTCGGTTTGGGGTAGAGGTTGTGCTGTGTTGGGTTGAGGCTAGCGTGCCCTTTTTATAGAAAGAGGGGATGGAGTCTTCCTTCACACGCTTGCGAATGAGACATTTTAGGTGTCGGTCACTGGCGCGTGATCGACAGGCTAGGCTGATAGGTTGGGCACCGACTGCCAAAAGGTGTCGGGGTCACTGTGTGGCTATCTTACACGAGAAGCTTGGCCGGGGTTAGGTTAAGGTCAGGTGGGTTGGTTAACCTAGGTTTTTTGACCTGGCTAAGATAGGATTAGCCAATGGTCAGCCTGGCTCTGATACCAAGGTTGTAGCGACCGGATTTTCAGGGTATTAATTTCCCAGAAAATGGCCCTTGTGCTCACCAGCCCCAGGATTACTGTTAGTTGATGAGACACCAACTTGATACAGAAACTCCAAGCAAAATACAAAATGTGTAGTACAAGACCATTTTGGCCTATGAGTACAACAAATGGTTTCTAGTAGTTGACGGCGGAAGCGGTTTGCGGTTCATCAGCGTCTATGGGACTCCATTTCCCACAGGGACAGCTGACCTAGATAACTCCTATCTTCGCGAGGCTGCTATCACCATTCCGTAGGTTCCGAGGCTGTCATCACAACGCTCCTCTCCATGCAAGAAATCTGGCCAAGACAATAGCCAGGGACAAGCCAGTGAGTACTTTGAATGTACTCGCAAACATTATGAACACAGGTATAATATAACAAATGATAATCATGCTCTGAAATATTCTATGATCACAACGTCAGTCACAAAATAAAAATCCATGATGCACGTAAGCAAGTTTTCATATACAACATGAATATGCAATAAGGGAGTAGAAATAGAATGCACCGATCGGGTGTCTGAAGCGATACCTCGAAAGGATAATAATATAAAGCATGCCTCAGTCGGGCATCTGAGCAACACCACATAAAGGGCTTATAAATAAAAGAAATAACAAGCATGCCACAGTCGGGCGTCTGTGCGACACCACATAAAGGGCTTATAAATAATTTAAATAACAGGCATGCCACAGTCGGGTGTCTGAGCAACACCACATAAAGGGATTATAAATAATTTAAATAACACACATACCAAAGTCGGGCGTCTGAGCGACACCACATAAAGGGCTTATAAAAGAATAATCACAGTGAATATCCAGGAGGTAGAACCGTCCCAGGGATACTCAATAATTCAAATAATGTAAGTGGTTAGTCCATGATAATAATAATCATAGTCATCATGAGTCACAAGTCACGATCCATGTTCTGGTTTAGCAGTTTTTCCTCCGAAGACCGACACTAAGACCGACACTTGACCCATCCCAGACTGTAGTCCTTAACCATGGACATGGCTATTCGAATAGATATAATCTCTGCAGAGGGTGTACTCTTTACCCACGAGTAACGGATTCCTTTAGTCCATCGGGACAAATTCCGTCTACGGTCTTTTAATTGAAAACACACCTGACCGCACACACCAGCCTAACTTACCGGTGTCTGGAATCACCCACGACACCCGTTAACCAAAACCATAAGTGGGGAGGCTACAACCTCGATTAGCATGGGATCACAAAATTTATAACGCGCGCAAACTAGGGGAGCTACCCCCTCGGCTCCAACCGGAAACACCCATGCCCCCGGACCAGGTGGCATGCCTACCGGATGCAGCCGGTATCTTCCACCATGGCCTCTCTTTACGGTGTGTGCTAGGAAGGGGTTGGCAACTTACTGAACCGTACCCTACCTATGGCAGGGACAAGTGGTAGTACGAAACAAGTATGGGGGTTACTGGAACAAGACTCGATCTATGGTCGACTCAGGAGGTTAAAGCATTTCCTGCATGATAAGCATAAGAAATATATTTCACACCAATCAGACAGAATCACCACTCATCATACCTCACCATGCCTTACCGGACATAACCGTCTCGACGAAGAATTAGAGACCAGCTCGTGTGTACCCAAGACAGAGACTTTCCCGGATTCCTTCCGGTAGGCATGAAAGGCATATGAGGGTGATTACTATCAGAAGCATATCAAAATCCCAATAGCGAGGAATCCTCATTATGCATTCATGAATATGATCATAGAACCACATAAAATACTGAATACTTCGCGTTGAGGTGGTGTCGTATTCGTATCAAACAACACACAACAATATTATGCCAGGGTTCAGAATGCTTGCCTTCAAGAGTATGCAAGTGGGGGTGCACTTTTTGGAAGTTGCTTCCCTCTCCAAAAATCCTATTTAAGAAAATTTCAAATTAACACATAGTTTCAAAACAGTACAAAAAAGTTGTTTTTAAAATTTTCAAATAGAAAATAAACTAGACAAAATTTGAGAAACAACAGAAAAGGAATCAAATCAATTGGACTTATATTTAAAAAGTTACAGCCAATCAAAGTTTAGTCAAAATCTGATTTTAATAAAAATCAGAAAAAGAAAACGGTTCGGGGAGTAATACGTTTTCGAACAGGAGGAAACGTACTCTGGGTTTTACACTTCCACTAAAGCCAGCGTGGGTCGTCGCTGGGTCACTGGCAGTGGGTCCATCGGGCCTACTGGTCAGGTTTGACCAGTCGCCCGCGCCTTCTTTCTCCTCTGGCCGAGCAGAGGCGGAGCTCCGGCGATTGCCGCCGACGAACGGCGGCTCCCCACGGGATTCCGAGGGCAGGGATGGATCCGCCAATCCAGTGCGGTCCTCCCAGTGGTCGACAGGGTCGTGGGGACAAAGGGGGTTGCCGGCGGCGAGCTCCGTGGCGGACGGTGGCCTCTGGTGGATTGGGGTCTCGGGCTACGGTGGCTCCCGATCGTGTTTGAGAGGTGGGGTGGCTCCGCACGGTCGAGGGGAGGAGGATGGGAGCACGGGAGGAGTTAGGGGCCTCTGTCTTGGCCGGATTTTACCAGAACGTGGCGGCAGTCGGGCCTGCCGGAGATGGGAGAGATGATGGCCTCTGGCCAACTGGGAAGGAGGGGGGCTTCCTACTACTCGAACAGGCTTGCTGACGAGCCTAGGCGTGATCGGAAGGGCTATTTATAGCCCGGGGAGGTCGGTCCCCGCGACTGCGGATAAGAACGTCGGCGAACCGCCATTCTGTTGCTAGCAGAACGACGTGGCAGCGACGGGCACTAGCGGACAGACTCGTGGATGAGTTCGGGCTGTTCGGGGGCGAGCTGGCGCGGTTGAGTGGCTCGGGCGGCACCGTCCATGGCAGGAGCCTGCTGCAGACGCCGACGTGCCGCCAAGGGAGCTCTAACGGCGGCACTGTAGGGCGCCAGGGGTGGCCTGGAGGGTTCTGGCGAGCGGGTGAGGACAGGGCGTGGCCCTGCAGGCGAGCAAAGGCCAGGGCGCGGGGGTAAGCGAACACGGCGGCTCGGTTGTGTGCGCGTGTGCAAAACGTGCGCTCTGGGCATGCCCAGAGCACGCATGCCAGGTGCTCGACGAAATGCCAACGTGTGTTAGAGGGCTCGAATGAGGCTGGTAGTTAACAGGTCTAGGTTAGAGGTAGCTAGGAGCTTAGTGGACAAGGTTGTCGGGTCAGGGGATCAAGTTCATAATGCAAACTAAAAACTATGTCAAATCAGTCATGGGCATCTAGGCATCTCTTTGGGTGGCCAAAATCTCCATATCAGAGTCTCTTTAGATGATAAAGAGGGTGGCAAGGTTAGTTTCATGAAAACAAAAACTCCCTAGTGCAAGTTTTTGAGAAAACCAAATCTGGACAGGAAATAAAGGGCATTATTGCATGGACCAAAAATATTCAAATGGTTCCCAAATCCTGGACTTAAGGGTTTGGTAGGGTGTACTTCAAGCAGGACAAATCCTAAGGCAACAAGAGCAAGATAAAATATGGTTGCAGTATAAATCACCAAACTGGACCAGAATGAAGATGAGGATGGTTTGCTCAAATTTTTCAAAGAACACCAATGGGTTTTTGCATAAAGTTGAATTATACACTACTACTAACATCCCCAAATTTTGGTAGAATTTACAAAGAAATATTTAAATAGGTTGTAGTGCAAATTACAAACTGGACCAGATTTGAAAACTTGGGGTAGGGCTCAAAATTTCCAAATGACTAAAAGAGATTTTTGCATAAAAGTGATGTGGGAACATCACATGACATCCCCAAATTTTGGTGGGGATTTTAAAGAAGTATTCGAAAGGTTTGTAGTGCAAATGGAACCCTAAAACTTATGAAAAATCATTTTTAAAGAAATAAAGCTCATGAAAAATAATTGTTGAAATAATTCCACTGATAGAAGAAATGTTCTAGGAAGATATAAAAGTCCAACAATATTTCTGAAAGGTTTCCACCTAGAAGGAAAAACTCAAAATTTCAGAGGGGCAGAGTGATCTGAAAATTAAAAGATAAAACCAGAAAATAAAAATTTAATTTCCTGGCAAAATTTTAATTAATAAACCAAGGTTAAAAGTTTGGGGTGTTACACGACACAGGGTCTGGGATGGTTGTTCAACATTTGTATCACTCGTTCTGTCAGTATACTCATATCTGGGTAGTAAACCGTGCGATGTTTTAACACGATCGCTGAAGTCAAGCTGCTGAGCTAGCTACGGATTCTTCGATCTGATATGACAGTCTTGGATATTCCATACTGACACTTCTGAGTATATATAGTTGGAAAAGAGGGTTACCTTGATATGAGGTCCTTACAAAACATAGTAGACCCCTTGGGTGTATATTCATGGTGATCGATACAGAATTAGACTACCTTGGTATCCGTACCATGTTGTTTATGCAACAATTTCATGCATGTATTGATGGTCTTGCTCCTTCATTATTGTTCCCTTTTTCTGAATATTTTTGCTGAAAGAGCTTGGCCATATATATCCTTAATTCTTCATGTGACATAGGGGCGGTCAGGTGCAATGTTCTGACAATCATACCTTAGCCTTATTCATGTCTCGTGTCATAGGATATATATCAGATTCACATGTCATTGTTGTTGGCAATAATACAAGATGGTGACAAGGGTTAATGATGTTTCCTTGTTGGGTGTGAGGAATCTGGCCTTGATAACTACTGCCAAGTTTGTTGTCCCACAGTTATCTTAATTCGTAGTTCTTCAGGCATCGCGTCACTGAGGTGTATAACTGGCTTTCTTCCTTTTTTTCATAGATTGTGTGGTTGTCAGATTCTCATCTTTCTTCGGTATTTCATTTTGAATGTGCTTGGATCCTCGTACAGGTGACTTGCAGGACTTGGGTGGCGTGCTCATAATATATATGGAAGTATGTGTAACTAAGCATTCGATTCCCGAGACAGACACTTGTGTCCTCACTAGCTCGTGTTTCTGACCAAACTGTTGAGGGCCTGATTCTTGAGATGTACTTTCAACTCACTCTATAAAATTTTGTACCAATGTTGCTAACTGTTTGTAGTGTCGTACTGATGAAGATTGGACAGCTTGTGTTCGAAGCCATAGAGAGTATCGTGATGCGGAAGACGGAATAGCTTATGCTCAAATCTTTCATCGGGGCAGCTTGCTGAAGAAGACCGGGTATCGTGCTTCAGAAGTTTTTCCCTTGGTCGCTTACTAAGAAATATTTGGTGACTTATGCCGGAAACTTCCTGCGGTAGCTTACCAAAGAAGGCAGATTATATTATGTTGGAATCTATTCACATACTATGCAGAGGAAGACTGAGGAATCTTGCATCGTAAGATTTTTTGGCGTGCGGAGGTGGACTGGATTGCTTACTCCAGAAGCTTTGTATAGTGATATGCAGACTGAATGCCATATACATACCCATAATATTTTTTTGCTGCTGGTTACTGGTATGAGAAGAGTTGTCTGACTATCTTCCTTGCTGAATATTGTGACAAAAATATACCGTTGGTCTTGCACAAGACTTGTCTTCCTGCTTCTTTCATTATTACTGCTGTGAAGATTGCACCACTGATGTAAACTTGATGTTGATAGTCAATCCAGGATGTCATTTGCAGTCAGACCAGATATTCCCAAAATAATGCAGTCGGCTGAGAATTCCATAATGTTTAGCTGAGCTTCCAAATATTTGAACTCCTCGCTGATTCTTCGAGTCCAGTGTCGGTTTATGAGCAACTTTCATAAGGGAAAATAAGGTGACACCAAGAAAGAAGCAAAAGAAATGACTCAAACAAAAGACATCAAGATTACATACAAGTAACATCACATTTTACTACTATTCACAACAATATGTATGCCTACTTAAGTACACAAATCTAGCGAAAACTCCGATACTACGGTCTAATATGTTGTGGCCCTGTGCACGAAAGTGAATCCACGTGTGGACGGGTTGGTGTAAATAGAGCTACACCAAGCGTTGGCTTTAACACTGGTTACATCTGGATAGGCTTAGATGTGAGGACGTATATGGTGATCATGTAGCAAGACACGGATGTTCACGACCACATCATCATTAAGCGTATGGAAGGGAACCGTGCTCGTCCAGGGAATGGGTGATAGGGTAGGATAGCGGTGGAAAACGGGGCTACTGGCATTACCCTTTTCAGATAACGAAGATCAGTAAGGGTTGCCAAAGCGATAAGGTGAAAGGCAAGATCTGGGGTAGAAACATGTCTATCACCGAATTGATAGGTGTGGTTGGCAGAAAGATATTAGCGTGATACCTGAGTATCAATCCTGCTAATGGTGTCTGGAGCACTTGGTACCTCGGCATCACTCCGCTGGGACAGAGCTGACGCCAAACTTCGAAGAGCAGGTATGCCAAGCGGGAGGGTGCATGTAGTGGATTGAAACCGATGCCATCTACACTCACAAGATCAATCGTGACACGATAATAAATCTATATGCATGCCATGCGACAACCAAATGCCGCAAACTAATTAGACTCTATACTACCGGTTTCTAACGCTCGCGCTAACTAGGGAGTCCTATAGCCAGACCTGCTCTAATACCAAACCTTGTGGCACCCCGATCAGAGAGACCGGAACACCCCGTATTCCAGCCCGGAGATCAAGTCTTCTGGAATATGGCACTGCTTAGCATAGAACAAATCAGCTCTTTATTACAAATCGGGGTACAATAATTTGGAGAGTACCAAGGATTACATCAGCATGGCGACACTATGCTTGTTAAGATAGCTCTATGCTAGCAGCGGAATAACTTCTAGTAGCAGAACAGCGATGCCGGTGATGAACTCCAATCCACAGGGACTCTGGATGGGACACATACTAGCGCGCAAACTCGGGATCCTTGACAAGCATTCAATCATGGCATCACCTGCAATCTGGCATGACACGCTAGATGAGTACTTTGAATGTACTCGCAAGCTCACAGCAACCAAAGCAATCAAGACAAACAATAACATGGCATTTACAGGTTAATTAATGATGAGCATGATAGAACTATAACAATATGAGATGAGCATGGCATGAACATGTTTCTCATGATATGAACACGATGATAATAGCACTAGCATGAGAGAGGGAACGAAATTTAAGGCCTCTTGGACCAACTTACTCTTCTCGGAGATTATCTCGTAGCCACCATAGATATCAATCTTACTTACCACTGTGATCATCATGCGATCACCTCATAATCAACCAACATCCATATAAGCGATACCATTGTGATCCTCACATCATCACATAAAGATCAACCAACATCTTTTCTCATGGAACCGGGGTTGTTTGTTAGTCGGGTTTTTATTACTATTGGCCCATAATGTGACCTACTACGAATTGTGTCCATGACCGAGGATGCGGTTATCGATAGATTATACACTCAGTAGAGGTTAGTACATTGTACCCACACCACAGAACTCATGGCCTCGTTCTCCCATTCGGGTGGGCCAACGACATTCCGACAAAACAAATCTATTGCATGACACTCTCCCGACCACTCCGACAAACTCCCCTTTGGGATATGTGATGGGTGACCCCGATACCAACTGCTAACATCCGCCACCTTCCTGGCCGGCCACCATCATGGCAAAAACTAAAACAAACTCATCCCAAATTGGGACACGGGCGCCTAAAAGTCGGGCACACAAGGTTATAGCCGCCTACCAGGCCAGGTTAGCGCACGTACATAACCTTCCCTAGTTTGAGAGGCATGACAATAGACTGAATTAGGGCCTCCCCATCCAGGCAAGTGTGGTTGCACTGGTGAGCTCTATTCGGTGGCACCATAACTCAACCAATAGATTTTTTTCAAGTTCAATTAATGTCAAGTTTAACTTGAATAGTGATGAGCTAAGCCATAACAAAATAACATGATACAATAACAATGCATATGAGCATGATATCAACATGACTATGGATGGGCAGCATAACTGCTTAACATATGAATCATAACATCAACAACAATAAATTATTTATTCTACGAGATACAAATGAGCATGGCATAGTGAAGATCATGCATATTACAAGTATTTTCATAACAAAATATAATAACTCATATGAGCATATCATTATCACTAGCATACGAAATAATTACAAGAATGAAACATGAGAATAATAATACTAACAAATAATTATTTAACTCACTAGAATCATATGAACATGTCAAGATGATGAGCATGGATCCGCAAGCATGTATAGCATTTACTAATTAATGAAATACACAAACAATTATCCAAACTTTATTGTGGAAACCATGGCTATTCCAAGGCCATCATGCAAGTGGCTATTGTGGCTTGCCTGGGGATGAAGGATTCATCGGGAAGAAGTGTGAGGAGCTAGCGGAAAATTTTGCCAGAAAAGTTTCTCTCTCGGTGAAGCTGGGCAAGGGCAAAATGGTCATTTTTAGAGGGTGGCAACATCTTGAAATGGTACCAACAGAATGGGCTTGACGAATAGAGAGCATGAGCTTTTGAATCACCTTATTCGGAGTTACGGTTGCGGAGATACGGTCGTTCATTCGTTAGGCAGAAAAACAAATAGAAAAGTGTCTGTTTATGCTCTTAACGGGTGAACACCCACAATCTAACCGTTTTAGCGCCAGGCTGAAAACAGAAAGCGTATTCTAGAAAATACGCTTTCGAAAAGGGAAGACATATTTTATCTCGAAGAAGCTCCAAAGTAAATTTTCGGAACAGGAAAATGTATTTAGCAAAATACGCCTCCACTTAAGTGACGGGCCCGGCTGGCTAAGTCACTAGCACGTGGGCCCCGCGTTGACCCTCTCTCTCCACCCTACTTCTTCTTCAACCTCACGTCGGGGCAGAGGGCGGGCGAGGCCGAGCGCGGCGGGCGCTGGCCCCAGCGACTCCGACCACCTCCGACCAAGGCAAGGGCACCTGCGGCCTCGGGACGAAGCGCCGCACGCGCCTGGCCCAGGCCTGTACACTGAGGAGGACTGGGACCGCAGCGGCTAGGAGAACCGTGGGCGAGGCCGTCGGCCGAGGTTGTTGCCGGCACTTCGGCCACCTCCCGGTGATATGGCGGATACGGAGGAGTTTGTAGAGGCTTGAGGAGTGCCATGGTGGTGGTTGGAGGGAGAGAAGGAGCCCGGGTGGCTTGAATTTAAGGCGAGGGTTGTGGCGGCCATGGCGACAATGGGAGGGCACGGGGGCTACGAAGGTCAAATGGATGGGTGGGGAGGCATCCAGGGTGAGTGGTGGAGCTGTTGATGGTCTCGGGACGCCTCGGGGACGGCTTAACTAGCCGGGGTGAGCTCGAGGGTGAGCGCGACTGCGGTGACGCATGTGTCGGCGCTCTGGCGTGAGGAGGCCACGCGGAGGGGAGGAGGAAGATGTTGAGAGGATTCATGCAACACGGAGAGGCCACGGGGGCGCTCAAGAGAGCTTGCAGGCGACACATTCACACGGCCATGACAGAGGGAGGGGGTGAGGGCTGGGAAGCGAGCGCGTATCCACTACGAAGCTACTATACATGCCCCGGTGGCGAGAGCTCGAGGAATGGACGTGGTCGAGACCCCCAATTGCCAGAGCACGTGATTTGGCATGCCAGCCTCGTGGTCACCGCGTGACTGTGTTGTTGCCATGCATTCTGGGTGGCCCAGGTATGTCTGGTGGGTTGGTCACTCTCCCAGAAGATGTTAGGAGCAAGGAGACAACTAGGGTGTCCCAAGAGGTAACTGAACTATGCACAAATTCTAATTAGCAGGAAGGTGTTTGATTAATGGTGAGGGAAATGAACCAGTCCAATGGACCTGAGTTTTTGCTGAGGATGATAATCCACTAATGTGATCACTATGGTGAAAATTCAGTCCAAATGGAGGGGTATAGCTGGCACTTGCTTTGCAATGTGCCAATTTGGCCAAGAAATGAAAATGGAAGATGCACTCACATGGATGATTAGAATGAGCTGAAATTTTGTGGAGAGTGATCATTTGGGCATAGGAAGGCACTGTATAAATTTCATACCATTCGGGCATACCAAAATGGTACTTGCTTCACAATGCTTTCCTCTCGACAGAAATTTTGGGAAATTCTAGAAATTAGCTAAAATTTGGTGGAGAGAAGTTATGTAGGTAGTAGAAAGTCCTGGTAAATGTTCAGCAATTATGGAGCAATATAAAATATAGTTGCTTCACAATCTAAAAATATGACTAGAATCAAAGATTGGATGATGTGCTCACATGGATTGCTGAATGGAGCTCAAGTTTTGTGCAGAGGGGTTATTTGAGCATAAAGAAGATATGGCAAATTTTGAACTCATTTGGATAATCCTAGCTAGTACTTCCTTCACAAAGCTTCTCTCTAGTCAGAAACTTTGGAAATTTGCTGAGGAAGATTGACTAGGCAAATGGAGCTGAATTTTGTCACGAGACAATGATTAGGATATGAGAGAGTGCTCAAAATGTTTGACGGCAATAAATAAAAGATAAATAGCACTTCCTTCACAAAGTGCTATTCTGGACATAATAGGAAAATGAATATTTCTGAATTATTTTTGAACTAGGCAAAGAAGGGTTTTGACATATTTGTGGAATATATGATGCATAGAATTTATGAGAATTTTGTGGGAATTAATGGCAAAGCAGAAATGTATGTTACTCCACAACCTAGGGCAAACAGGGTTATTCCTTTAATAGAAAAAGAAATATTCCCAAGAAAAAGAATTTGGGGTGGGGCTAAGATGGAAATGACATGGTCTTGGGAAGATTTGAGAGTGACAAGCCACTTGGGAGAGGAAGAAGAGATGGTCTTCCTAGGTTTCAAGACCATAGAGCCATAGAAAGGAAATTAAAATAAAAAATCAAAGAGATCCAAAAGAAAAGGAAAGGGCCAAAAACCAGGGTGTCGCGGGAAGGGAAGGCAAAGTGTGTTTATTTCAGTAAGCAATTTGAAGGAGAACCAAAGAATGGTACTAAGCATCTTCATTACCATTTGAGTTGTTTTGCTTTAGGAAAGATCAAGACCAAGGGTAAAACGCTGAGCCAATGTTCTGTGAGGTTTAGTTCTATTAGCTAAGGAAAAGTATTGGTGGAGGATTACACATTTGATCAAGATCTGGCTAGAAAGGAGTTGGCAACCATGATGGTATTGCATGAGGTTCCCAATACTCGATCATGTAGGTTTTCGAAGATTTGTTAGTGCCCTTCAACAGTTATTTGAAATGGTGACAAGAAACACTATTAGCTATATTTTCTATATTCCTTATTTGATATGCATTGTCAGTACTACTAATACGTGGATGACCGAAGACCAAACAATATCTGACTAGAGAAAGGATATTATGGATGCATACAAAGTGGAAAGGAAGAAAGCTATTAAGCATATGGCTAGAAAAAAAATCAAGAGTGACTATTGCTACAAATATGTGGACGGCTACTGACCAAAAGAAAGGTTACTGGCAATCACATGCCATTTCATTGATGATTCTTGCAAACATAGGAGTGTTATCATTAGGTATATATGGTGTTGCTTTATTGATCTATACGGTGTTATCGCAAATATAAGGTGTTATTTATCAATATATGGCGCTATCGTATCGACATATGGTGTTGTTGTATTAGTGTAGTGCGTGTTCTTGTCAATAAGAGGTGTTTTTATCAATATACCTTGTTGTCTTATCAACATATGGTGTTGTTGTATTAGTATAGTGCATGTTCTTATGAATATGGGGTGTAGTTTATTAATATATGGTTTGTGTTATCAACATATGGTGTTGTTGTATAAGTATAGTGCACATTCTTGTCAATATAAGGTGTTTTTTATCTTCAAGTGCATGTTTCCTTTTTTCTAAAGCTTACTTGTTGGTCATGTAGGTTTATTTATGTGCAAACTCCTCACATCGGAGAAGTTATACTGAAGAACTTCATGAGACTTTGATATCTTGTAATCTTGATTAGAAGCTACCAGTCGTGACAATTGCTCCTCTAATGATAAGACAATTGACTTGTTGGTGCCTAAGATAGGAAAAAGGAAGCTCGTGTTGAAAGGTACCTTGCTTCATATGCGTTGTTGTGCACATATTTTTAATTTGATTGTCAAAGATGGCTTAGATGTTATGAAACCAGCCATAGAGAATATTAGAGATAGGGTGGCCTCTTAGACTGCTACACCAAAAAGAGTAAAGAAGTTTGAGGAAATTGCAAAGTATCTAACGGTGAAAATTACAAAAAAAAGGTTAATAGTTGATTACAAAACTAAGTGGAATTCAACTTTCACAATGCTTAGTGTGGCTCTCCCAAATAGATCTATTTTTCTGAGATTAGGGAAGGTTTACAAACAATATGAGAGTCTCCCTAGTGAGGAAGAATGGGATTTGCCATTCATGTTCTAGAGAGGTCGTAGTCGTTCTTTGACATCACCGAACTATTTTTGGAACTAATTATGTAGCAGCCAGCATATATTTTCCCAAGATTTGTGACATTAAAATGTTTATTTTGAACTATTATGTAACAGCCAACATATATTTCCCAATATTTGTGAGATTAAAATGAGCACAAGACAATGGTCAATGTGCGGCAATGTTGTGATATAAGCCTCTCCTAGCATGACAGAAGTTTAACAAATATTGGACTAATATTTGAAGTTTAATGGGCATGGCTACAATTCTTCGACCTCGATACAAAAATGAAATGTTGCTTGTTTGCTTTGCAAGGGTGGATGGTCTCAACCCTCCTTCCGCAGAATGTGAGGGGTATGTGGCAAATTAAGTTACCATGCTATGTAAATTGTTAGAGGAATACAATCATGAGAAGGAGGGCGATGGACTTTTCTTCCTCTTTTTATTCAATGCGAGCCACAACCTTATGTCGCTCTTCAATGCAAGTGTTGCTCAAAAAAGGCCAACAACTTTAGGATGAAATCTAACTTATACCGCTACTTGGAAGATGAGTTAGTTCCACTCCCCAAAGAAAATTTTAACGTGTTAGATTGGTGGGAAGTGGTTGGAACACACTATCCTACTTTGTGTATGCTAGCACGTGACATATTGCGATTACGATCAGCATTGTTGCTTCAGAATCAACATTCAACACAAGTGATAGAGTTCTAAGTGACCATCGTTGTATCCTAACTCCAGAAATGTTAAAAGCTCCAATGTGCTCACAAGATTGGATATGAAACAAATATAAAGGGGTGTCTATGTGCGTGTGTGCGCTCGCTTGTGCTTTTTTAATAATTCACTTTGATCTTTCTGCCATGTTTGTTTACATGTTCACTAATGCTAAATTGTTTTCTTGTAAATGGTAACAATGGTAATTCAACAAGCTTTTGGACTTGCCTCCAAGACAATCAAGAGGTGAAGTAATTCATAATTTCTAATACAAACGAATGTGCCTATTTTCCAAGTTTTAAATTATGGGATGTTCAAAGTTGTACTAATTACCATGGCATTAAGCTGATGAGCCATACAATGAAGTTATGGGAGCGAGTCATTGAGCACCGCTTAAGAAGAATGACATGCATGACCAAAAATCAGTTTGGTTCATGCTTGGGAGGTCGACCATGGAAGCCATTTTCTTGGTACGATAACTTATGGAGAGATACAGGGAGCAAAAGGACCTGCATATGGTGTTCATTGAATTGGAGAAGGCCTATGATAAGATACCGCAGAATGTCATGTGGTGGGCCTTGGAGAAACACAAATTCCTAGTAAATTACATTACACTCATCAAGGACATGTACGATAATGTTATGACAAGTGTCCGAACAAGTGATGGCGACACTGGTGACTTCCTAATTAAAATAGGACTGCACGAAGGGTCAGCTTTGAGCCCTTATCTTTTTTCCTTTGGTGATGGATGAGGTCACAAGGTATATACAAGGAGATATCCCATGGTGTTGCTCTTTTGCGGATGATGTGGTGCTAGTCGGTGATAAGCAGACGGGGGTCAATAGGAAGCTAGATCTATGGAGACAAACCTTGAAATTGGAAGGTTTTAGACTTAGTAGAACTAAAACCGAGTACCTTAGGTGCGGTTTCAGTACTACTAGGCACAAGGAGGAGGAAGAGGAGGAGGATAGCCTTGATGGGCAGGTGGTGCCTCAGAATGACATCTTTCGATATTTGGGTCAATGTTGCAGAAGGATGGGGATATTGACAAAGATGTGAACCATCAAATCAAAGCCAAATGGATGAAGTGGCGCCAAGCTTCTGGCATTCTCTGTGACAAGAGAGTTCCACAAAAGTTAAAAGGCAAGTTCTATAGGACGGTGACTTGACCCGCAATGTTGTACGGCGCTAAGGGACTATTTGGATACCTACCAATGCTGGCCATACCAAAAAATTGGTGAGCCAACATTATTTGGCGGTTGTTTGGATCAGGGCAGAAAATTTGGCTCGCCCCGCTTGCCCCAAGCCCCTCCGTGTTACGCGCGGGCGAAACGAGGGCGCCGAAGAGGTTCGCCAAAACATTGGCGACGGTGCGTCGCTGTTTCTCCATGGGTCAGGATAGTACATGTAGTATACTATTTGTTTTTTATTTCCTGTATCAACTCAGCTGATTAGCAGGCGCGTGCATTGATGCATGGGATTAGCGCGTGTATTGCTGCATGGGAGCAATTCACGGTTGTTGCATGTGATTATCGGCTCCAGGTGTAAGAACCCTGTTCATTGTTTTGTTGGGGTTTTTTTAAGTTGACTCCTTCTAATCATTAACTTTTGATCAATATACAGATCCTCAATTATGTATAACCAATCTGTTTAAATGTTTTCTAGAACCAACATAAATCATTATACCCCTGTCACAAACCAAACATAAGTCTATTTTGCCAAAAATTTGCAAGATACAACAGCTATGATGAAGGAAATATGCCCTAGAGGCAATAATAAAGTTATTATTTATTTCCTTATATCATGATAAATGTTTATTATTCATGCTAGAATTGTATTAACCGGAAACATAATACATGTGTGAATACATAGACAAACAAAGTGTCACTAGTATGCCTCTACTTGACTAGCTCGTTAATCAAAGATGGTTATGTTTCCTAACCATGAACAATGAGTTGTTATTTGATTAACGGGATCACATCATTAAGTGAATGATCTGATTGACATGACCCATTCCATTAGCTTAGCACCCGATCATTTAGTATGTTGCTATTGCTTTCTTCATGACTTATACATGTTCCTATAACTATGAGATTATGCAACTCCCGTTTGCCGGAGGAACACTTTGGGTGCTACCAAACGTCACAACGTAACTGGGTGATTATAAAGGAGTACTACAGGTGTCTCCAAAGGTACATGTTGGGTTGGCGTATTTCGAGATTAGGATTTGTCACTCCGATTGTCGGAGAGGTATCTCTGGGCCCTCTCGGTAATACACATCACTTAAGCCTTGCAAGCATTGCAACTAATAAGTTAGTTGCGGGATGATGTATTACAGAACGAGTCAAGAGACTTGCCGGTAACGAGATTGAACTAGGTATTTGGAATACCGACGATCGAATCTCGGGCAAGTAACATACCGATGACAAAGGGAACGACGTATGTTGTTATGCGGTCTGACCGATAAAGATCTTCGTAGAATATGTAGGAGCCAATATGGGCATCCAGGTCCCGCTATTGGTTATTGACCGGAGACGTGTCTCGGTCATGTCTACATTGTTCTCGAACCCGTAGGGTCCGCACGCTTAAGGTTACGATGACAGTTATATTATGAGTTATGCATTTTGATGTACCGAAGGTTGTTCGGAGTCCCGGATGTGATCACGGACATGATGAGGAGTCTCGAAATGGTCGAGACATAAAGATTGATATATTGGAAGCCTATGTTTGGATATCGGAAGTGTTCCGGGTGAAATCGGGATTTTACCGGAGTACCGGGAGGTTACCGGAACCCCCCGGGAGCTATATGGGCCTTAGTGGGCTTTAGTGGAAAAGAGAAGGGGCAGCCCAAGATGGGCCGCGCGCCTCCCCCCTCCCCTAGTCCTATTAGGACAAGGAGAGGTGGCCGGCCCCCCTCTCTCTTTTCCCCCTCCGCGAATCCTATTCCAACTAGGATTGGGGGGGGGGAATCCTACTCCCAGAGGGAGTAGCACTCTCCTGGCGCACCCTCCTTGGCCGGCCAGCCTCCCTCCCTTAGTCCTTTATATACAGAGGCAGGGGCACCCCAGAGACACACAAGTTGATCCACGTGATCTATTCCTTAGCCGTGTGCGGCGCCCCCAGCCACCATAGTCCTCGATAATATTGTAGCGGAGTTTAGGCGAAGCCCTGCTGCTGTAGTGCATCAAGATCGTCACCACGCCGTCGTGCTGACGGAACTCTTCCCCGACACTTTGCTGGATCGGAGTCCGGGGATCGTCATCGAGCTGAACGTGTGCTAGAACTCGGAGGTGCCGTAGTTTTGGTGCTTGATCGGTCGGATCGTGAAGACGTACGACTACATCAACCAAACGCTTCTGTTGTCGATCTACTAGGTATGTAGATCATACTCTCCCCTCTCGTTGCTATGCATCACATGATCTTGCGTGTGCGTAGGAAATTTTTTGAAATTACTACGAAACCCATCATATGATCCAAACAACAAGAAGTTGCCAAATTTTTGGCCATGCCCTTGCATTGGTCATGCCAAAAAATTGGTGGGGCAAGATGGGGCACAAACCAAAAATACCCTAAATGTTGGCCGACTAAAAGGCGACATGTTCAACAGTTAGGTGTGGAGGACATGCGCATGTTGAGATGGATGTGTAGCCACACGAGGAAGGACCGAGTCTGGAATGATGATGTACGATATAGAGTTGGGGTAGCACCGATTGAAGGGAAGCTTGTCCAACATTGTCTGAGATGGTTTGGGCATATTCAGCGCAGGTCTCCAGAAGCCCCAGTGCATAGCAAATGGCTAAAGCTTGGTGATAAGGTCAAGAGGGGTTGAGGCAGATCGAACTTGACATGGGAGGAGTCTGTAAAGAGATATCTGAAGGACTGGAGTATCACCAAAGAACTAACCATGGACTGGGGTGCATGGAAGCTTGTTATCCATGTGCCAGAACCATGAGTTGGTTGCGAGATCTTATGGGTTTCACCTCTAGCCTACAACTTGTTTGTGACTAAAGGCTTTGTTGTTGTTGTTAATTATGTGTGTGATCTCATGTATTCATTTTGCCCACCTAATCTAAGAAGTTATGCTTGACTCTTCATGAAAAATCAAGATGTGGAGGCTACCATGTTGGACATTGATGGCTTGCTGCTCTTCTTTTGCTTGCAAAGGCAAAAGAAATTTAAATTTGTGTGTAAACTTTGAATTGTAATGTCCTTTCATAAGATCGTGAACTGTTGTGTACTTGTGTGGGTGGAACTTGAGATTTGGGAACTTTCTATGTGCTAAAATGATGTTGTTTATTTGCTGAAATGCTACTATTTATTGTGCTAAAATGTTGCTTTTGTGATGAAATGCTACTATTTTTCGGGCTAAAATGTTGCTATTTTTTGGGTGGAATGCTGCTAAATTTCTAACAAATGTTTTTTGACACCTGAAACAGTAGGAGATGCTCCTACCATATATATTAATTAAAGTATCAAAAGGTCTTACAGAGTCATAACCTTACATCCATCGCCATGAGAAAAGCTGGGGTGGTGGGGTTAAGATAAAAGAAAGAAAGGAGAACTAAGTTAGGAGATACTAGTTACAAAAGAGTTCAAAAAGGCTTTGTGTTTTTCTCCCACCCTATAGCAAAGTAGGGAGAGATCTTCTTTCAACTGAGCTAGCCAAGAGGTTTTTGAAGGTATGATCCCTTTGAAGTGCTTGTTATTTCTCTCTTTCCATATGCTCCAAGCAGCCTGTAAGAAAATTTCCATTAACATGGGCCTTTTCCATGTGGATTTTGCTTTTTCTATCCATTGTAGTCTTGTGTCTTGTAATCTCCAGTTGATGCCAAGGTGCGACCAGCATTGTAGGCTGAATGGACATGTGAAGAAGAGGTGTTCTAGGGTTTCCTCGATTGGTGGGTCACATAGGAGGCAGTTGTAGTTATCTCCAATGTTGTAATGTCTTCTCTTGAGCATATTTCTGGTGTTGAGTCTGTCTGAGAGGAGAAGCCAACCAAAGACTTTGATTTTCATGATCACTTTTGATTTCCAAAGTCATGTGTAAGATTGATGAGTGTTCCTATAGAAAGAATGTTGCTTGAAGGTGGGTTTCCCCACAGGGATGAAAAGCCTGTTTGGGACAGGGACGGGAAGTTTTCTCTCCCCATGGGGATGGTGTCATAGAGACGGGGATGGGAGGGCAATACCTAACTGGGTATTCCACACTCAACTTTAGGTTGTCTTGGGGTTCCTGATCTCAGAACCAAAACAAAACACTATTGACAAAGAACGTATTTAAGTTATTTATCCAGCATGACATTCCCTGGGTTGATCTAATATGGAGAGAACATGGCAATGCCAATGTCCCCTCATTTCCTACTAATAGAGGATCCTTTTGGTGGAAGGGTTGTTGTTCTATCTTGGGACATTTAAAGATATGACTAAATGCAAGGTCTTCAAAGGGACGTTTGCTCTTCTATGGAATGATCTCTGGCAAGATAACAAACTCCAACACATTTTTCTTCAACTTTATTCTTATTCTAGAGGTAAGGAGATTTGTGTCTTCGGAGCCCAAGAATATAAGCCCAGGAAAATATACATGATATGTTCCATCTTCAAATGTCTACTTTGTTGTTCAACAATGTAATATAATTCATGCTCAATGACCTACTAAATGGCCTTATGAGCTATGATGACAAGGATCACGGGCGACGCCAGCATGGGGTCGTGTATGGGCGGCCGCCCTTGGTAAATTTTGAGGATCTAGGGTATCCCACCTACTGCTTTGGCGTGGCCACCATGGGAGGCGAGCAGATTCGCTTTGAGATGAGGTTGAGCAACGAGCGAGAGGAGAGGAAATGAACGGTTCGCTAGGAGAGATACACGATAGGCCACGATTCACTAGGAGATGGGCCAGTCAAGTAAGGCCCAATGAAAGATGAGATTAGCCCATTACTTTTTATCCGCAACCTGGACTTGATGTTTCCAATTGCAAGGCATGGCGCTCCACTTCTGCCTTCCCGTGGCGTTGCCAGGTTCGTCCAAGTACTGGATGGAGAAAGAGAATGGAGTCCCTTGTTTCTAGGGCCGTCGGCTCAAAACTACAATCGAGCCAACATTGGCAACTTAGTGGCAAAAACATGTCTTATCTTTTGTTTGAATAAGTGTCATGTTGTGCTAAGATTTAAATTGATCTACTTTTTTACATCTTTAACGTATTGCAATGGACTTGAAAATTAGACATTTTTTGATAAATAATGAAAGATTCAACAAGCGGGAGTCCAAGTTAGACTTTACTAAAAAAAATTGTGTTATGTTTCTTTCTCTAGTTCTTGAGAATGAAACTATTTTGAATAATTAATTGTGTTGATCATGTTGCCTGAATGCACAATTGACAATTTAATTTTATTGATTGTGTTACTTGATTATATCATGGCTTCGATTTTTTTTGTTTCTTTTAAAAAGTCCGCCCCGAGTATCTTTAAATCCTGGATCCACCACTGACATGGATATATGGTTCTTTCAAGCTCATTCCACCAAAAAGGCATATTAAAAAAACAAAAAGGCATATAATGAGATGATTGGAGGCCGACCACCAGCCCCGGCTCCATTTAGATGGATATGGAAATCTTCATCTCTTTTAAATCAGAATTTTTCTTCTACCTCCTAATTTATGACAAATTTAAACACCAGAGACCTCATAACCAGAAAAAAACATACATATTGATGACAGTACATGTGTGTACTGAAGAGACCAATGAAGATTTGCTTCATATCTTCTTCAGCTATGAATTCAGTTAAAACTTCTGGTTGTCCCTAAAGATTGAATGGAAACCGGAATTGGAACTGCTTAAGATGCTTACTGAAGCTAGAAACAGATTGGACATCATGTGCTACTAGGAAGCTCTTATTGCTGGGTATTAGGCTTCAGTGACATTAGCTTCAATGAACATTTTGGTTTAATCATAAAGAGAGCTAAACATAGTTTGGTGGAGGGCATGCAATCTTGGTTAGATCATTTGTGACATGCCCTTGTCTCACCCAACTCCACTTGTATTACCCCTTTGTATAAACTCCATTTATATAATGAAAGAGTCACAACAGGGGACTTCCCTACTGTTTTTGCTCAAAAAGATTCGTATTAATTCCCAAGAGAGCTACAGAGCCACTATTGCCTTGCAAAATATACTCAGTTAGAGAAATAAAGCAGATACCGAATGTGCATAGCAGCCCGAATTCAAGGTGCAATATGCACATGGGCGCCTTTTCAACTGAAGGACAGATGCCAGAACAAACAAGGCAGCAGACTGATAAGTTAGTTGGCACCAATCGTCTCCATAACAAACAGCAAATTCAGAACGGTGATCAGTCTGAACTTGCTGCCCTGATCTTTCCATTTTGAAATCAGTATTTTCTGAAACAGCACTCCAGGAATTCCATATGTCAAGTTTTCACCGCCATGACCTTATGGTTGATCCATGCTTGGAACCTGCATCCGCGGACTATGATGTGCATGTGGGATGCTAACATCTTCAGGTAAAAACACAGCGGTGTCCCACTGCACTTCTGCTATTTTCCATGTTAAGAACTTCAAGTTGAAATAATCACTACTTAGCATGTATATATTTCAAACATTAGTGAATAGCCTAATAAGGTTTAATGAATGATCAAACAAAGGATACGTGCTGTTTCCCACATGTCAGTAATACTAACATCACCCTCTGTTAGGAGCCAGTAATCAGCATCAGTCTGCAAAATTGTGTAGCATTATAGTTCCGTCATGATCATTTTTGATATCTTTGCACAAGAGGAGTATTACTATAGAGAAAAACTTACTGTATGCTTCTGCAAACTTAATAGTTAGTTTTACAAATAGGATTTGCATGTGAGAGTTCAAGGGACAAAAAAGGTTAACAGAAAGAGCAGAACAAAAGTTTGTACAGTCATGCATAATGTTGTAACATTTTATTTGAATTTTATGATACAGGAGAAATTTTCAAAAATAAACTAGAAAACCGGACTTACATTAACATCTGAAGGGATTATCCTTGTCATCCCTCCATAATCATTTGAAGAACTAGGATCTTGTGGAGTATTCTGCCTGTGCTGAATATTATATTCCACATTGATTGATTTGCTGCTTTGTGTAGCGTTTGTTGCATGTAAGTCTTCACAAGGTCCAGGTTTTGGGACATTTGTATGCCTTGGAGGTGTTGCAGCACCACCCAAATTCTCAAATCCATCGTCAAATTGACTAAAAATACAACAGGTTCTGATCAGGTAAAATTCAGTACAAATATTTAGCTCCACTACAGGAATGCAGCATTACCTAACTAAGTAAACATCTATTGGACCCAGGGTACTTCTTAATACGATTCTGTATCTCCTCTGGAGATAATCACCAGCCTGTATAGGGAGCAGATACACAAGAAGTCATTAATCAGTCCACAAAACCATTTGTGTGTGCAAATCTCCACTAATTTTACTAATCCTACCTCATCAGGATCAGGTACTTCAAGTGTAGTACCATGAGGAGCTTTTATTGCAATTAGAGTTTCATTCTGAAAAGCCCGAAATACATGTTAACATACAGAATCACTGCTGTAGAAATACTGTAAAGTCAACTGCAAATGATAACAACTAACGTGTGACATTGTTCACCCATGTAAGTAGAGTAGCAGACCTGAAAGCAGGGTAATCCCTTGATATCATCTTCCGTCACATAGAGCCATCTAATGGACAAATGAAAGTCAGGTTTTATACATCATTCAACATTGACGCAACACAAGAAATACAATTACCTTTGACTGTTCTCATCTTCCGTTAACCCCCTTAGCTTTTCGCGCATATCACTGCAAAAAAAAAAACAAGATTCCAGGTTATATCATGCTCAGATTGTATGTTTTGTAGAGAAGCCCAGAATTTGAAGTTTGTTGTTTGCAACACTACCAACCTTATACGCTCATCTAAGGCTTGCTCCTGCAAATTAAGATTTTCAACTTCTGTCTGAAAGAATAGGTTATACAATACTGAGCTTGATATCCTTATCATAATATATCTCAAACAAAGTATTCAGGTGCGCGTAGAATTAATATGTCAATTTCAGTAGGAATAATAAATTCACATGAACAGATACCTGCAAACCTGAAAGGCCATTATCTAATTCCACTCCTGAATCATCCAAGCCCCTGTAATGTTATGTGAGATTAGCTTTATATAACACACCAAGTGGTAAAGAAATAAGCCTAAATGAAGGAAGACAAGTTCAAGAAAGGAAAATAGCATTACTTCCAACGAATTCTGTTTTTAAGTGTCTTTTCTATAAGACCAATTCCTTCGAGGACATTTGTGATGTCATATATGCGTCGCTTTTGAACCTGAATAGTAGGAAAAATATGTGAAATTTGTATCAATTGGAAGCAATTAAGTATCAGCTGCAGTGATAACAGTGTGTATGTAACCTCTAGTGTTTCTGCAGCATTATTCAAATCTAGAATGCCATCCTCAGCTTGCTTCAGCAAATTGATGAACTTCTTTGTCAGAAGTCCTGAAGATGGATCAGGGTAGATATAAGTAACAGTGCACAGTAACATGGAACACAAATTAAGATGTAACCAAATCCTGGAAGATCCAAGTCTGCAAGATACATATGAATGTGGGGTCAGACTTATAGCCGTAGGGCCCACAACAATACAGCAGAGCCACCATAGGAAGCGCAAATAGCAGGGAGACTCGGTTTCCCTTAGCCTTCAGTTTGAGTCAGAATTTAATTAGTTAAAAGCTTCAGAGTCCGTTTAGAGAGAGAGAGAGAGAGAGTCCAGATTGTAATCGGTTTGGTTTTGGCTTGATGGCCAAGTAAGTCCGCCTATAAGAAGGGACTTAATCTGGTGAATAAAGCAAGTCAATTCAGAGCATTTTCTTTACCATAGCTGCCTAGAGTAATTATAAATTTGATTTCTTCCAATTTTGGTATTAGATACATTTAAGATGCCTGGGGACGAGGTCCTCAACACCGACGCCGTAGCCCAGATCACAGAAATCTCTGATCAACTCAAAGCTTTTGTGGCCCACAGCACGGAGGATCAAGCACTCGCTTTCCTCAGCTCTAGTGGCTATAGTGGATTCTTTGGGGCGCCCGTCTCTACCCCAGCGCAGGGCCTGGCGATGGCAGGGTCTTCTCTGGCACACCCGCAGGCCAGACCAGCACGACTTCACTGCGCGCTCTCAGCCCACCATGAGGCACGTCCTGCCCACCCACCACCTCCACCCAGATTGCTTCCAGCCTGTGCCCCAACCCAAGCCACACCGCTTATCCCGCGTACCACCAGCTGCTGCCACCACAGTACCATGTTCCTCCCTCAACCTACCCAGCAGCAACCCCTTTAATGCCTGGAAGCCGCCCTCGACCCAGCCTACAAAATAATGCCTCGCCTCTAACTTCCGTCCCACCATGCCCTTATACTCATGTTGGCTCTTGCTCTAGTTCGGTCCTCGCTTCCACAAACTGGATTTCCCCACGTATGATGGCTCCATCGACCCCCTCGGTTGGCTCAACCGGTGCGACCAACTTTTCCAGGGTCAGCGCACACACGAGGTTGACAAAGTTTGGACAGCAGGGCGACGCTAAATTTTGGTACTTGTAGTTGGAGCGTGACTATGGCATACCAACATGGGAGCGGTTCAAGGAGGCTTGCCACCTCAAGTTCGGGCCATCTCTTCACACATTTGCCCGCCTATCATCACCCCCTCGGTTGTTGACTACAGCAGCAAGTTCATGGCACTTCTCTGCCGTAACAGTGAGCTTTTTTCGCCAGCCCAGCAGTAGTTCCAGCACACCACAAGGTTGCCTGAGGGCCTTTGCCAAGACGGCGAGCTTCAGCGGCCATTGACCTCCACTCCGGTATTGCCTTCGCCAAGGCGAATGAGCGGCACCATCGTGCACCTTCTTCGGCGCCACAGCCACAGCCTCCTTGGACTCGTGTAGCGGCGCCTTGTATTGCCCCTGCCCCAACTCCGGCATCAGCTACCCCGGCACCACCAGCACTTCTCCATCTCACTCCAGCCGAGTTTGCCGAACGGCGTCGTGAGACATCTGCTACAACTGTGATGAGCCTTATGTCCCGGGCCACCAGTGCGCCAAGCTTTTCTTCATCGAGGTTGACGACTTCGCTCCACATGACCTTTGCGACAAGGATGGATCAAAGTCCCCCACCCCCCAGTCTCGTGCCATCACCGGCCTTTGGAGCCTTCACACGATGGACATAATGCAGTTGTGTGTCTGCATCAAGGACACGACATTCACTGCCTTGCTAGATACAGGCTTGACACAACTTGATCGACTCTAGTGCTCTACTGCCTACCAGCCTTACTCCGGAGGTAGACCCCGTCCTCCGTATGATGGTGGCCAACGGTGATCAGGTCGCCAATTCAGGACTCTACCTATGACATTCCACTGCATATTGAAGGCTTGACATTCCACTGCATATTGAAGGCTTGACATTCCGCAAGGACTGTTTCACCATTCTGCTCGGCAGCTTCGACACCATTCTTGGTGTCGACTGACTCCGGAAGTTTGGGCCCATTTTTTGGGACTTCCATCGTTTTCACGTATCCTTCCACCTCCACAGCACCCATGTCACGTGCCCCCCCCCCTCCCGGGAGGGTCGTGCATACACTTTTGAGACAGGATTCGGGACCCATGGATGATATGCTCAACGAGTTCGTCCACCTCTACTACGACGCTCCCACCGGCCAGGACCCAAGACCACCGCATTCGTCTGCTTCCCAACGCCACCCCTGTTGTCGTGTGCCCATACCGGTATGTGCGGTTGCACAAAGACGAGCTCAAGTGACAATGTGCCAATATGCTTCACCAAGGCCTTATCTGCACCAGCGACTCCGTTTTTTCTTCACCTGTCCTTCTCGTCAAAAAACATGATGGCTCCTGGCAATTTTATGTCGACTACTAGGCTTTGAATGAGCAGACTGTCAAAGATAAACTTCCCATCTTGGTGGTTGACAAGTTGCTCAATGAACTCCATGGTGCTAGGCTCTTCACCAAGCTTGATCTGCGCTCGGGGTATCATTAGGTGCACATGCACCCAAATGATTTCGCCAAGACAGCCTTCCGCACTAATGATGGCCACTATGAATTGGTTATGCCTTTTGGCTTAACCAACACACCAGCAACTTTCCAGGCTCTCATGAACGAGATCTTGCAACCCTTCATTTGTCACATCGTCCTCATTTTGTTATGACATACTGATTTATAGCTCATCACAATGAAAGCACCTATGAGCACCTACGCCACCTTGGTGTTGTCTTTCAACTCTTGCGGCAAACGTGTCCTTTTCCTCAAGCAAAGCAAGTGCACATTCAGCACCACAAGTGTGGCTGACCTAGGCCATGTCATCTCTGCTGCGATGGACGTAGACAAGGTGTGTGCAATAGTTGGCCGACTCCATGTTCAGTTTGGGCCTTGTGCGGTTTTCTCAGCAACAAGTTCATCAAGGACTTTGGACTGATCATCGCACATCTCACGCACCTACTCACCAAGGACATCTTCCGCTAGTGTGTCGAAGCTGAGCCCACCTTTCAAGAGCTCAAGTGCGACATCAGCAAAGGTGCAGTGTTGCACATGCCCAACTTTAACAACCGCTTCATCGTTGAATGCAACGCCTCAGGGACATGATTCGGTGTGGTCCTGCATCAAGGCGTTGGTCCCCTAGCCTTCTTCAGCCGCCACATTGCCCCTCGCCATGCTAAACTGACTAGATATGAGCAGGAGCTCATAAGCCTGGTTCAGATTGTCCGCCATTGGCACCCATACCTGTGGGGTCACACTTTCACCGTTTGCACCGACCACTACAGCCTGAAGTTCCTCCTCGACCAGCGACTCTAGACGATTCTGCAGCACCAACAGGCCAGCAAGTTGTTCAGATTTTATTTCACTGTTCAATACCGGCCAGGCTGCCTGAACATTGTCGCTGACGCCTTGTCCAGCCGTGAAACCAACGCTCTCCAACAATTTGTGCTTTGTCACTGCCGCCGTTTTCCATCTTCGACGATCTACAGGACGAGATCAACATCGCCCTGAAGCTCTTAGCCATGTGTGACAGCATCTTAGCAGGCAAGCTAGCGACCCAATGGAGTTGTGCGGACAACTTGATCCTCCATGGAAGTCGAGTACATATTCTGGAGACGTCCCTGACATTGGTTGCAATCCTCAAGCACACCAGCACGGCTCATGAGGGTGTGCAAAAGACACTACATCGCCTTTGCGCTGACTTCCATGTGTTGTGTGATCGTCACCTAGTAGCTGATCTGGTGCGTACTTGTTCCATGTACCAGCGCAACAAGACGGAGACCCTTCACCCTGCTGTCCTACTTGAGTGATGGTTCCCTCCTCTACGTGAGAGGATATCTCCATGGATTTCGTGGAGGCCCTGCCGTGCATGCATTGCATGCCTGTGATTCTCTCCATCATCGATCGCTCCTCCAAGTATGCACACTTCATCCCGCTGCAACATCCCTATACCGCTAGTTCATTGGCACGCGCGTTCTTTGAGGGAATTGTACACCTTCATGGTCTTCCACAGTCAATTGTGAGCGACCAAGATCCTATGTTCACCCGCGCTTTTTGGCAGGAATTGTTCAAATTGTCCTGTGTTCGGCTACACATGAGTTCAGTTTTCCATCCGCAGTCCGATGAACAAACTGAGGTGGTCAACAAGGTCATTGCCATGTATCTCTGTTGCTTAACAGGAGATCAACCGCGTCGCAGGCTGAAGTAGTTTTCGTGGGCAGAATACTGCTATAATACATCACACAACTCCTCACAACGTGCTACATCTTTTGAAGTAGTTTATGGGCATTCTCCACCTTGTCTCTGTGACTCTAGTCCTGACAATTCCCAAGTGGCAGCTGTTGACACAGCCCTTCAGGATCGTGATTCTTTCCTCCACGATGTGTGTGAGCATCTACTTCAGACCCAACAACAGTCCAAAGGTCCAAGCACTACTATGACAGTAGGCATCAAGAGCTCTCCTTTGACACCAGCGAGTGGACATGCCTTCTCCTTCAGCATCGGCCGGCAGCATCTCTACCAGCAGGGCAAGTTGGCACCGCGTTTCTACAGGCCATTTCAGGTACTTGAGCACATCGGCTCAGTCGGGTACAAACATGCCCTCCCTGTTGGTACACATTCACTAGAAGTGCACCATATCAGCCTGTTCAAGAAGTTCCACAGGGATCCCCCCCCCCCTCCACCCCCCTCTGGCACAACTCTTGTGTTGCCTGAGATTGAGCATGGTCATGTCACGCCTGCCCCTGCCAAAGTTCTTCGTGGAAGCCTACGTAATGGTGTCAAGCAGGTCTTAGTCCAATGGTGGGTACTTCTGAAGATGACACAACCTGGGAGCCGTTTGACGAGTTCGCTGCTCGTTTTTCCCTCCTTCCAGCTCGAGGGCGAGCTGTTTTTCGAGAAGGGGAGTGATGTTATGTGGGGCCAGACTTATAGCTGTAGGGTCAAATCTAATTAGCTAAAAACTTCATAGTCTGATTAGATAGAGAGAAAGAGTCCAGATTGTACTCAGTTTAGTTTTGCCTTGATGGGCAAGTTAGTTCTCCTATAAGAAGGGATTTAACCCCGATAAAAAAAGCAAGCCAATGTGCAGAGTATTTACTTTACCATAGCTGCCTAGAGTAACTAGAAATTCGAGTTCTTCCAGAATGCTGAATTGTAACATCTCATCCTAAAACAAAAATCATATAGACGGAGAGTATTGTCATCACCTAACGAACTGTCATAGCGGCAAGTACCAGCAGGAGTTGATGGATTGAGTGGTGAGCCTGTACATGAAAAGATGTGCATGTTTAATCTTTTGCTGCCTGAATAAATAGGCAAAAAAGAGTTTGGACTTCAGAGCAAATGGCACTCAAGAAGTTTTCACTTACCAACATTTGGCGTAGGTGTCTGAGGCCCAGCTTTATTGTTCTTAGTCTTTGATTTAGAATTCTTAACAGCTTTTCCAGACACTGGGGTGAGTAGCGGATTGCCAGTAACTCCAGTGGTGACAATCATACAGTCACTCGACTCAGCCGCATTATTTTCTTCGCGTGTGGCTTTTCTTTTTAGCTGCAGAAGAGGGGACTTGTGTTATATGATGGTAAGACAGACTAGCTGACGTCTGGCAAGGATGTCTATCATTAACTATTTCAGATTTTGGAGAAAATGCATCAGCTCAATCACATACAAAATCCAATGACCTGACAGCATAATTCCTGGATGTAACCTAGAAGACACACAAAGAACTAGGAGCAACTGGCATCTCCATAGTGGCACTATATCATTTTATTGCACAATTGAACCTAATTTAATACACTTAGAATCCACATAGAGACAACTTTGTGCAGTGGTATTGCAATGACAGAAATCGCATGTGAAAACATAAGTGTATTGCGAAACGAGTAAACAGCTCGTATGTATTTGCAGCAAACAATTAGGATAAAAGATACCAGCATAAGAATTATTCAACAGCAATGACAGCCAAAATAGTTGCCTATGTTGTGTGATAATCCTACACCAAATTAGTTCATTAGATTCAGAGTATTTATAAACCATTTGAACAGTGTAGCCTATGACTAGTTGAAGCTTTGACCTATCTTTATTCAGTTGAGGGCAATAAAATGTACACCCTCCGTTGCACAATATAAGATTGTTTTTCAAGCTAACATAGCTTGAAGCTTGAAAACCGATCTTATATTGTACTACATGATAATTATCTCCCTATCAGAGCATTATGCATGTCTTCAACAGTTGCACTCATCTGGTAGTTCGAGCTTGCACAGAATCAGGTATAAGCGGCAAATGGAACTCAGCTGCTCTTCACTGTTACTTGCTGAAACTTGTTCAGTTGATGATATTATATTATTCTTAAACTGTTCAAGGTGCTAGACACACATGTTTCATCCACCATACAGGCTGCAGAGAAGGGTTGAACCCAAAACATACATACCAACATAAACCGATAAATCATTTCTGTTCGAGCTCAAAGGAGTTTTTGCAGAGCAAAAATACATATAAATTGCGGTTCAACCAATTCTTACTGCCAGCCATGTCATGCGGAAACAGTTGGCAAGTACTAATGAGGCTATATATTATTACCATATGTTGCCTAAGTATCTGTTTATTCAGGACCTCGCTGCAGGCAACATGTACAGGTGACAGAACTCTTCCTCTTTGTACCATTGAAGAATTGACATGAAACTTACCCACCATTCCAATTCTTGCTGTGGCACGACAACATGACATGAATATTTATTTTGTCGATCCACGTCACACAATTAACATAGTCCATGTTTATCTAACATGTAAACAATTGTAGGCACTGGGCATTCAAGCTTCCGAAAACAGAGACAACTTTGGGGAGGACAAGAAATTGAGAAAAAAATAAGGAATCTGCAAGTGGATCCTTCAGATACACTCAAATCAGCACATACACCCAACAAAACCCGCAAGCTCAGAAACCATTTGGTGTCTACAAAAACAGCTCAAATCACACACAAGCTCAGCAACACCCGCAAAAAATTAGAAGGAGAAACGAATAAATCGAGATCTCGTTGTGGAGCAGAAGTATCTCACCTGCGTCCGGATAACAAGCCCCTCATCAATATCGCCGCCAACACCACCGGAGCCGATGCCGCCGGAGCCAGTGGCAGAAGGGGTAGTCGGCGCATGAAAGCGGTGGTAGTCGTCGGGTGAGGCGAAGGGAGGCCGCGACGGCGTGGAGAACACCGGGGGCGGGCGCAGCGACTGCAGGATTTTCTGCGCAGCCGGCGGCCTGCCGCCCCCCGACATAAGCCCGATCTCGCGATCGCGCGCTGCGGGACCCCCGACTCCCGGGAGCGATGGGCGTCTTCGGCTTCAGAGAAGGCAGGAGGGCATCGGGGGGCATCGGGGGGGGCCGAAAGAGAAAGAGAGCAGAAAACGAGGGAAGGAGGGAGGGAAATTAAGTACTAGGCGTTTGGGGGTATCGGGGTTGGATATGGAGGGAACCCATTAAGCAGGCTGAATTTCGAATGGGCCACTTCCGTCCGCAACACCACGCATCAGGACGATCTCCTTCTTCCTCAATTTTGCCCTTCCATGTTTATTATTTCAGAATTACTTGTCGCATAAATGGATGAAAATAGATGTATCTAGAATAAAAATACATCTAGATACATTCATTTTAACAGAAGGAGTATTTTTTTCTCAAATGATAAGTGTCACACATGTGATATGAAATGACATGGTCCAAACGCTTTTATTATTATTTATTTTCCCACGTCAAACAAACCGACAGATCATCAAACAGATGACATCGATGGATTTTTTTTTTGGTTTGTCAGACTTAAAAGTATTTTATCTTTTAAATAAAAAACTGATTAAAATCGTTTCCATCATTAAATCCGTCTCGAATAGATCTTCAAAATTATATCTCATATTAATATGTTTCGATGACTTTTTTGGAGCCAAAACTTGCCATGATGTTACACTAAAGTCGTCATAGTGTTTACACTAAAGTTGCCATGATATGTTTCATCTATTTTTTTCTAGATTTATAGCTAGCATTGTATTTCAACTACTTTTCTCAGGAAATTTTATTAATTGATCATGGCAATTTTTAATAATTAACCACAACAAATTTAATTCATGAACGATGGCTATTTTTAGTAATTCATCATGTCAACTTTAGTTTATAAATCATGGAAATTTTAGTGTTTTGACCATGTCAATTCTAGTATTTTGATCATGAAAATTATTTTTTTATGAACCATGGCAAAATTTAGTGCATGTATCATGGCAAATTTAGGTAATTCATCATGGCAATTTTAGTTTCTGGTTCATGGCAGATTTGAGTCATTGAATATGCATTTTTAAAATAATTGACGACGGATTTCTTTTTAATTGTGAACCATGTCAAAATTATTGCATGGATCATGGCAAATTTTAGTAATTCTCCTTGGCAAGTATAGTTTCTTAATCCTCTTTTTTATAACATGTCAAATTTACTTTAAACGTTGAAGAAAAAGTAGTAAAAACATATCATGGCAACTTTAGTATAAACGCCATGGCAATTTATGTGCAATAGACATGGCAACTTTTGATCGCCAAAAATATCATCAAAATATATCGACATGGGATCTAGTTTTGATGTCCTTGTCGCGGCAGATTTAATGATGAAAACGGATTTTCAATCAGATTTTTCATTTAAGAGATAAAGCATTTTAAAGTTTAAAAAACCTAAAAGATTCCCGTTGACATCATCTATTTTTATCCCTGTTTGCATGCATGTGTGAAAGAAACAAAAAGACTGACGTATCACAAATGAGGGGGCTAGAAGGGCATTTGGCCCGACCTTCTTCAGCCCACGCATGTAAGCGGAATTGCTTCGTTGTCGGAGGGATTGGCCACGGGTAGCCTCATTCACTCCCCTTAGCATTTCAAGACATCGGGGCTAGCAAAGCCCCTCACACCTTCCGAACATGCGGCCGGCTCCCAGAAGACAACGCGCTCTTAAAAGGCGGCTTCAGGGGGGCGGCTCCTAGCGGACGGCCCCTCCTCCCCTCGGAATCTACACCTCATCACTATGACAAGATGAGGCATGGCTACGTGGCCTCCCACTCCCCCGGATCACAGAGGAGCATGGCTACGGTACGAGCTGACCAAGCGGACACTTGCCTGCCCAGCGCGGCACTATAGCCATGTGGCTCATGACATGGCCCTCTTCAACAGGGGCCATGTGCCCACGACGGGCAGTCGGTACGGCCCGCAAGCGGCGGGCCCTACCTATCTGTGAGCTCCCAGAAGACGGTGCTCCCCTAGAATGTGGCTTCAGAGGCGGCCAGCCTCCAGCAGCCGGCCCTTCCGTCCTCTCGGAGTCCACGCACCATTAATCCGACGAGACGAAGCATGGCTACAGTAAGCGCAGACCAGGCGGCGGGACTATAGCCATACGGCTCCCAACAAGGCCTCCGTCATCAAGGGCGAGGCTACAGCAAAAGGCAATCAGCGTGGCCCGCAGGCGGCGGGCCCTACCTGATGCGGAGCATCCCACGTTCATCCCCATGTACATTCCGACTACTCTCCAAACTCCAAGTGGACATATGACAAGACCTCGAACATACGCCATTGGACACAAGGTAAACTCGCTCCTTTCCGAACCATCACTTTCTACATGTGAGATGTGGCTACTACCTCCAACGTGTGTTCTATGCATGATCAGGTACTTGGAGGAAAGCCACGAAGTCACCACATCCAACGGAACAGCTAGCGAGGACGCCAAGTACAAGGACCAAGAGAAGAAGATGCATGAAGCTACAGCCACCGGACGACCGGCCCAGCCCGGACGTCCGGCCCTTGAGGACCCGAGCCGAATCTATGGACGACCGGAGCCACCGGACGTCCGACGACTCCCAGCGCCCGGACGACCGCCAGACACCGGACGTCCGACACTCTCCAGTGCCCGGACGACTGATGCTGACCGGACGTCCGACACCACTTGTCCAGAGCCAAAACGCCGGACGTCCGACATGCACCGGACGACCGGACCCTCGTGAGCCACCGGACGTCCGGTACCTGTCGAACGTCCGACGCCTGTGCGCCCGCCCGTGTGTTGGGCCGAAGCCACTTACCCTTTCATTCGCCTAGACTATATATACTCCTCCACCTCCTCCTAGTTAGGGCAGCGTTGGTTTAGCTCATACTTAGAGATAGAGCTACGCTCATCCATATCAGATCTCCTCCGTGTGAGAGACTGCGGCCTCTTCGGAGAAGATCCCTTTGGATTCAAGCCCCCTTTCTAAGGGAAGATCCCCCCGTGGATTCAAGACCTCCTCACGGAGAAGACCGGCTACCCTTGTATCGTCCTTAATTGTCCGTGGATCGTGTATCTTCTCTTATGTATTCGAGGATCTAGCGCATGTGTGATCATTCTTGTTGGTTTGAGTGTTCTCTTGTGTTCCCCTTGTGATTTTCCCCTCATTTCCCTCCTTGTGTTCTTCGTGTTCATCGCGGGATCCGCTTCTTTCGTGAAAGATCGGCCTATAGGGTCCCTACCCTACATCATCTTGGCATCAGAGCTTAGGTTTATCACGAATTTGGAGCCCCTACCCTCCTTTTTCTAGCTTGATTTTGTTGTGTTCTTCCCCAATTTCGAAAATCCCCGCCAAAAATAGCCCCAATTTTTTTTGTGATTTGTTGGTTTGATGATGTTTTGTTTATTTTGATCCATGGATTTGCTTGGTTTCAAGTGGATCTAGCATCTCCCCAAGTTTCCCCATCTTTCATCCACGAAATCTCATCAATTTTGACCCCAAAATCATCATTTTCTACCCAAAATCGCGCCCTGGATCTGAAATTTCGCGTTGACCCCGACCCACCGGACGACCGTCACCTTACCGGACGTCCGGAGCCGCAGGAATCACCGGATTTCCGACCCGACCGGACGTCCGGCGACCGGACATCCGTCCATTTCCGGACGTCCGCTACCTGTAAAAATTGACTTCGGCTGATTTTTGTTTAGGCCATAACTAATTCATCCGAACTCCGATTTTGACGTTCTTTAGCTCGTTTTGCAGCTCTTGATATCCCCCCCTTCCCACAAAAATACAACCAACATCTTTTGACTCCATAAAATTTTGACAATTTTGCCATTTTTGCCTAGGGCTTCCACCACATCATCCGCTACACCACCACCGACTTCCGCAACCTAACCAATTTTGTTCCCCATCACATTAGTGGTTGCTTGAGGAGTGATTTGAGTCTCCTAAGGTGTCTAGGCTACTTAGGACGGTTGCTTCTTCATCAACCACCACCACCACTTCCGCATAGACTTGACCACTATACACTTCCGCCACCCCAACTTAACCCAATTTTGGTTGTGTTGTGAGTTGTGTCTCCTAAGGTGTTGCGGCTACTTAGGGACCGTGCTTCCAACTCTGACACCGTGTATAGTACACCACCATAACCTCCACTCCCGCATTGCGTACTCCACAACCCATCATTGCATTTCCACAATCCCTTTGAGCTTCCGCAACCACCACCGCATCCCGCTACCACCATTTTGACATTTGAGATTTTGAGTTCGCGGCTTTTCCGTTTCCTAAGGTGTTTCGGCTACTTAGGGACGAGTCTCCATCAAGATCACCGCCACTCATCATCGACACGGACGGTAACCTCCATATCATCTTGGTATCGTGGTATCCCTCCATTTGTATATTCCCTTGCCATTGCATTGATAACCCATAGCCCATTTTGCGTCACTTGCCTATCGAGACTAGCCATTTGAGTATTGCCGGCAACGTTACTTGTGCACATTAGTGATCTACACCATACATTGTATACATACCATATCATATTGGTATCATATCATCTCGTGTGCCTCAAGTTTGTTCCCGCATATATACAATTGCTACCTTGGTTTGTGCATTTCGCAAAGTGGCCATACAAAAAAAAGAGAATAAGCTTTTAAGCAAAAGAGAAAGAGCAAAGAAGCTTGTAAGCAATAGCCATAGCATCATACCACATTGTCATATAAGATCATCTTGGATCATAACACCGGGAACCATATATACATAGCATACTTGAGATAGAAGTCGTTGCATTTTTGTCTCCTATAGGTTGTGCACAAGTGTCGTATCCGCCTATTGAGCAATCATGCTAGCGTCTCTCTAGAGTTGTGCAACAAGAGCATTTTCCGTGGATTCCACATTTTGAGCTCATCCTTGGTTGCACGACCCCATTTATCTATCCGTGTGTGCGTTTCCGTGTGCCACCCATATTGCTATTTGGTCTACTTGTTACACTTGCGAATTTGTGAATCTCTTTCAACATTATTGACTCTTGCTAACATTTTACATCAAATTTTTGTGCCACTATCCTCACCGAGCTCCACCATAAGCCTTACTTGTGTAGGTGCGAGAAACCGACAAGAATTGGTACCAATTGTGCTATTTCCTTGTCCACATTGGAGTGATCATTGATCCACTTTCAACTTCGGTCAAGGTACATTTGGTATTCGTTTCTACCACTCACACTTTTCTCTTGGAGTGATGGATACGCAAGGCATTTCATCTCCGGTCTTCGACAACAACGACGGCGTGAACAACTACATCACCACTGCGTCAATCTTCGATCTACAACGACAAATGCAAGGCACACAATCAAGATTGCGAGAGCGCATCGAGAACCTCTCCATTGACATTCGCCACTCCGAAGCGAGGAAAAGGGACTACATCGACAACAAGCTTTCCGCACAAAAGGAGGAGCAAGATGCAAGGATGGAGGAGATTCGGGCCTTGATCAAGTCTACTTCCCCTTCGTCATCTTCAAGGCGGCGGCAAGCACATCGATCCTCTTCGGAGCGCCCAAGCGACACAAGCGCAAGTCGTCCACGTCCACAACTCCATGGCGACCACCATCACGCTTGTGATCCATCTCGTCATGAAGGGCATGTCACCTCCAAGCAACATGTGCACGACGACGACGAACGACATCTACTACGAGCTCAAGTGCGACAACGCCAACATCAACATGAAGATGCTCGAGATGCGCCTACCTACAAGTCCCAACAAGCCCTACTTCACGCCAAGTCCAAACTTCATGACCACAAGAGAAGACCGCGAGACAAGCACCACCAAGAGCACGCTACAGCTACAACAAGCACTTCGGCATCTTCGCCAAGTGCTATCAAGGCATCTTCGCCTTTGGACGTACGGCATCTTCACCTACTTCCCACGAGTACGCCTACATTAACTTCATCAAGTCCAAGGCGACCACCTACAAGTGAGGGAGACACTTCCATCTTCGGAAGCCCCTCAAGGAAGATGGCCGAGCATGGAATTTCCCTTCGGTCATGGAGACGAGCTATGAGGTGCCACATCATATGGACCTCCTACAACAAGACGGTGACAAGAAGGTCGACCTAGGGCCATCCCCTTCGACCACGGCGACGAGCACGAACCTCTTCAACAACATGAAGACGGCGCCCATATTGGACTCATACTCCGAGTCAAGCTACGAGACCGCTCATGAGACCTTATCTTTGGTCTTCGGGGAGAGTGATGATGTGCCATCTTCGGCCTTCATCCATGGCTACGACCACGACATGATTGAGCATGGAGACATTTGCACCAACATCTCTCCGACAACGACATGTGACGAGATGCCCCAATTGCCATGTGAGGAGAGCCACCACCACATGAGTGACATGAGTGACTCCAGCACACGTGACATTGAGAGCATTTCCTATGAGAGGATGAGTGTGACCACCACTAGCCCCACACTTGATAGCATGCCACACATCCTATGTGAGGTTGAGAGCCATTTGAGTGACTCCACCAACCATATGAGTGAGAGCATCCGAGAGGGAGTGAGTGAGCCACAACACTTAGTGAGCGAGGTAGTTGACACGACATGTGAGGCCACTTTGATTTCTAACGACTTAACCTCTACTCCTAGTGTATTTTCTTCTTTGGTGTTAGGTCTCCTACTTGACGACATGCCTACCCTCGACGAGTCCATACCTCCAATGGAGACAATGATGTCCATGGTGGACGATGATGCACCCCCACATGGTTCCATCAAGATGAAGATTACAACGAGACGATTTTCAACACCTCACCTACAACACATGAGCGACGCTCCAAAGGTAACATAGGTGATGGTACTTCTCTTGTCCCACTAGTGGACTATTTTACGAATGATTGCTTGCATGATGTTGACACACCTATTCCCATGCTTCATGCTAGTGCACTTCTTCATGTCATGACTCACCTATTTATGATAAATATGATGATGAGCATGTTGATTTGCCTAGTTGTGATGCTATACTCCATAGGATATCATGTGAAAATTCTATTGGTCACTTCATGTTTGACAATCCCATATAGCCTCATTTCAATCTCAACATAGTAACTATGCATGCCCCATTAAAATACATCCCATTTACACTCATGGCATAGATGACGAGATGATGGTCATTGGCTTTTGCTTCTCTTGTGATGATATTGCCATGCTTCCTTTACATGATTTGCGCAATTCATCTACTATACCATGCCATGATCACATTGTTCCAAATATGCATTGTTTTGGATGTTGTCAATATTCTCCATGTGATGTTGCTACTCATGCTCATGAGGAGACCCCCATAGTTTCCTCATACATATTAGGAGATCTTGATGCATTTCATACTTTGCATGATTCCCATGATAGTGTACACCATATGCATTCCATGAATAACAATGCTCTAGATATTTCTCATGATGCATTACATCCTTTGAGTTTCCATTATGACATACATCATAACAAACCTCTCATGATGGATGACATGTTCCTATATCACGCATCTCATTTATATGAGCATTGGCTATTTTGTGCTAACAAACACACGCACGTGCACATCATGATGGATGATGTGTACATCTACCACGCACACACAATTTTCCTTTTGTCTTTCTTTTGTGTAGGTACTCACGTATACTCGTCAACTTCTCAATCCCATGAGTTGACGAAACGAGCTCTTGAGAGCAATGATGACTTGGGATCCCGTGGACTTTCATTCCCACCATTCCTTTTGCGCAAGGACTACGCGCATCTCTTTTACTTGTCTCTCACATGACTATGGGCTATTTACCAATTGTCACCTTATGCTCATTTTCCCGTGTTCACTTTGCATGTTATTTTTACTCCTATGCCTTTGCCATGCAATTGTGACCCTTGCTTGCATCTACCCATGATTCACCATTATGCTACTCTTATGTGTATTTGCATGCTTGGTGGAGATCCTTGTTGCTATTGCCATGTTTATCATGTGCCTCATGCTATTGATGCTATTTTGCTCACATCTTGCCTTTATGCTTGTGAAATGTCTTGTGCATTATTCATGACCCCTATTTGCACACATGACATACTTGACATGATTCCTTCTAGTACGTTGCATCTTCGCACTACTAGCTTGCTTACCTTGATTCACATGATTGCTTGCTTTGTCGCATCACCCATGTTCCATTCTTACTTGCTTTCTTGGGTTGATGACGTATATATTCATGCCTCTCACATGATATATTTTGTTCATTGTCGCTTGCCTCCAATTGTTGCATCTATGCTTATTGATCGTGGAGACTTGGACACCTTACTTGTGATGCATGCTTGCTTGCCTGCGCCTATTCTATTTGGTTGTTCTCACGTCATATGCCTCCATACTATGAAATGCTCTCTTGTCCTTTCTTATGATGAGCATGATGCATCCACTTGTTGGGTATTTTACCGCACAAATGATAGGTTTTCCGCTAACCTCATTTGTTTTTCCGAGTGTTTGTCATGTTCTTTCATGTTGAAGGATTCACAAGGCGATACCGTCATGACACAATTTGGTCATGTGGAGGCATACACGATGTGCAACACCAACATTTGCAAGAATCTCCTAAAGGTGAACTCCTTCCCTTTGAGCCATCCTCAAATATGCATATTGGATGGGTCACTCTTTCATTGTTGTTTCCTTCTTCTTGTCTACATGTTACATCTATTGGATGGAGGACCGACATTGGAGATGGAACCCATGGACCTTCAAGTTGAGGAGCGCTCGGATTTATTGGATGCACCTTCGAACCTCCACTCATGCCACAACATCGAGCATTGGTATACCAACACCTCCATATTTGTTGATTGTGTTCACACATGTCATGCTCGATGGACATATCATACACATGACAAATTTGCATCTTATGCATGGATTGACTCACATCATGATTGCCTTGTTGCATCTTGTATTCCCATGTCATCCATGATATATGAGCTTGTGCATTTCATTAGCAAATTTGTTGTGATATACCTTCATGGCATATTCATACATCATGATCTTATTGCCTACCATCAATTGCATGATCACATCATATTGAGCATCCATTGCCATATTCATGCTTTTGATAAACCGTCTCACTATGACATCATTTTGCACCGTGGTTGCATTCACCATATTCTTGCTTTTGCTACCATGAATGTTGTGCATACATTTCCATATCTTTTGGATAAGCTTCATGCACCTTGTCATGATCAATCTTGTTGCACGGACTCATTCTTACATGATGGACACTTTGTGTGCTCTAACCATTGTATTTCCGAGTGTCGTTTGTGTTTGCTCTTTTTGCATGTATACCACTCCGGCGACACCTTGGAGTACTTGGATTGCGCAACGTCTTCCACTCCGTCCAACTACATGTCCGTCCACGACTACCGTTTCCATGGTGATGAGGATCATGATCCGAGGTCGGATCTTTCCCAAGGGAGGGGAGATGATGCGGAGCATCCCACGTTCATCCCCATGTACACTCCGACTACTCTCCAAACCCCAAGTGGACATATGACGAGACCTCGAACATACGCCATTGGACACAAGGTGAACTCACTCCTCTCCGAACCATCACTTTCTACATGTGAGATATGGCTACTACCTCCAACGTGTGTTCTATGCATGATCAGGTACTTGGAGGAAAGCCACGAAGTCACCACATCCAACGGAACAGCTAGCGAGGACGCCAAGTACAAGGACCAAGAGAAGAAGCTGCGCGAAGCTACAACCACCGGACGACCGGCCCAGCCCGGACGTCCGGCCCTCGAGGACCCGAGCCGAATCTACGGACGACCGGAGCCACCGGACGTCCGACGACTCCCAGCGCCCGGACGACCGCCAGACACCGGACGTCCGACACTCTCCAGCGCCCGGACGACCGACGCCGACCGGACGTCCGACACCACCTGTCCAGAGCCAAAACACCGGACGTCCGACATGCACCGGACGACCGGACCCTCACGAGCCACCGGACGTCCGGTACCTGTCGGACGTCCAACGCCTGTGCACCCGCCCGTGTGTTGGGCCGAAGCCACTTACCCTTTCATTCTCCTAGACTATATATACTCCTCCACCTCCTCCTAGTTAGGGCAGCGTTGGTTTAGCTCATACTTAGAGATAGAGCTACGCTCATCCATATCATATCTCCTCCGTGCGAGAGACTGCGGCCTCTTCGGAGAAGATCCCTTTGGATTCAAGCCCCCTTTCTAAGGGAAGATCCCCCCGTGGATTCAAGACCTCCTCACGGAGAAGACCGGCTACCCTTGTATCGTCCTTAGTTGTCCGTGGATCGTGTATCTTCTCTTATGTATTCGAGGATCTAGCGCATGTGTGATCATTCTTGTTGGTTTGAGTGTTCTCTTGTGTTCCCCTTGTGATTTTCCCCTCGTTTCCCTCCTCGTGTTCTTTGTGTTCATCGCGGGATCTGCTCCTTTCGTGAAAGATCGGCCTATAGGGTCCCTACCCTACATCACGACCTATCGGCCGGATTCTCGGCAGCCAGCAAGATCCACCAGGCGGCGGGCCCCAGCAACCGGCGAAGAACCCAGTGACCCTAGACACTGACGTCCGGGTGATTGAAAATATGTCTAGAGGGGGTGATTAGACTACTGGACCAAATAAAATCTAGCCTTTTCCCAATTTTAGTTCTTGGCAGATTTTAGCAACATAGCACAAGTCAAGCAATCAACCTACACATGCAATTCTAAGAGTATATCAGCGGAATGTAAAATAATTGCATATGAAGGTAAAGGGATGAATTTGAGGGAGCAAACGCAATGTTGACACAGAGATTTTTTATCCGTGGTTTCGATAGGTGGTGCTATCGTACATCCACGTTGATGGAGACTTCAACCCACGAAGGGTAATGGTTGCGCGAGTCCACGGAGGGCTCCACCCACGAAGGGTCCACGAAGAAGCAACCTTGTCTATCCCACCATGGTCGTCGCCCACGAAGGACTTTCCTCACTATGGTAGATCTTCACGAAGTAGGCGATCTCCTTGCCCTTACAAACTCCTTGGTTCAACTCCACAATCTTGTCGGAGGCTCCCAAGTGACACCTAGCCAATCTAGGAGACACCACTCTCCAAGTAGTAACAAATGGTGTGTTGATGATGAACTGCTTGCTCTTGTGCTTCAAAATGATAGTCTCCCCAACACTCAACTCTCTCTCATAGGATTGGATTTGGTAGAAAGGAGATTTGAGTGGAAAGCAACTTGGGGAAGGCTAGAGATCAAGATTTATGTGGTTGGAATGGAATATCTTGACCTCAACATAGGTGTAGGTGGTTCTCTCTTAGAAAATATGTATTGGAAGTGTAGGCATGTTCTGATGGCTCTCTCCATGAATGAAGAGTGGGTGGAGGGGTATAAATAGCCTCCACACAAAATCTAACCGTTACACACAAATCACCAAACTCGATGGGACCGAATCATGAAACTCGGTCAGACCGATTTAGTTCAAAATGTGAACGTTAGGATTCTCGGTGGGACCGACATGTCAACTCGGTGGGACCGATTTCGTTAGGGTTAGGACATAAGGTAATCTTGGTGAGACCGATTACACAAACTCGGTGAGACCGATTTTGGTAATGGACTAACAAAGAGTTGGTCAGGCAAACTCGGTGGGACCGACTCGCTCATCTCGGTTGGACCGAAGTGTTACGAAAGGGAAACAGAGAGTTTACATTGCAATCTCGGTGGGACCGATCGCTCATCTCGGTTTGACCGAAACGTTACGAAGGGAAACAGAGAGATTACAATCCCATCTCGGTGAGATCGAGATCCCTATCGGTGAGACCAAAAAGACTAGGGTTTCTGGCAGTGGCTATGTCAACTGAACTCGGTGGCGCCGGATAGAAATAATCAGTGGGGCTGAGTTTGACTTTTGGTTTGGGACATATGTGGATGTGAGAAAGTAGTTGAGGGTTTTGGAGCATATCACTAAGCACTTTGAGCAAGCACCTCATTAAGCAACACATCATCCCTTCTTAATAGTATTGGCTTTTCCTATAGACTCAATGTGATCTTGGATCACTAAAATAGAAAATGTGGAGTCTTGTGCTTTGAGCTTGATCCAATCTTTTATCCTTAGCATTTTGAAGGATCTAATTTTCTCATCCATGCCATTCCAATCATTGAGCTTTCCTGAAATATTTATCTTGAAATAGCATTAGCTCAATGAACTATATGTTGTTAGGAATTACCAAAACCACTCAGGGATAGTTGCACTTTCAATCTCCCCCTTTTTGGTAATTGATGACAACATATAGATCAAAGCTTCGACAAATGATAAATAAGATTGAAAAGACATCGTCGCTTTGAGAAGTATGTGATAAGCAAGAGCTCCCCCTAAATTTGTGCATTATTTAAAATTTGCTTTTGAATGCAAATGCACAATCGATTAGGATCATGGGTTACTCTTCCATGCCACATACATCTTGGTGGAGCGCTCAAAATGATAGAGATTAAAAGCATGCACTCATCACCAAGCAAGTGAATGATCATACAAGGAATGTAAAGGATAGAATCATTCAACCAAACATTAATGTAGCATATGATCAACCACATGATCAACAAGTATCTCACAAGGACATAAAGTATCTCACACAAGCACTCAATAAAGAAGTTCAACCAAAATAGTAAGAGAGATAAAAAGAACAACACTCTCTCGAAGCCTATGATCTATACATTTTCTCCCCCTTTGGCAACAAGTTACCAAAAAGTTCAAAAATGCATAGTGCTAAACGACTCTCAGGCTTTGATCTTCGGGAGGTGGTGTAGAGAGAACTCCAAGGACGAAGGCTTCTGATGAAGTAGTTGGAGCTTATGGAGTGGGTGCTGGAGGTGACACTGGAGCTGTGGCTGCGGGTGCTGACACTGAAGCTCGAGTATCTATCACATGCACTGCAGCAGACCTTGGACCTCGTAGCACTCTCTTGAAAGCATCAGTAGTGGACTTGCCCTTCTTCTCCTCTGCTTCCTCCTGAAGTTGCTCAACTGTAGTTTGGATCTTAGTTACCTTGACATCCAGATCATAGAACTTCTGCTCAAAAATCCTCTCCAAGCTCTCCTGGTTCTTGCTCAGAGTGGCCAAGCCCTTCTCAATCCTCAGGGTGGATTGGATCAGATATCCAAGCTAGTCTTGCTTGCTCTTCAAGAATACCTGAGATGCCTCCTCTATTGTTTGCATCTTTGCAGCCTTCTCTGCCTTAGCCTTCTCTCTCTTTTCATGTGCTTGAGCTGAAGATGGTTCATTTTCATCCATCACTACTGTATTATCTTCAAATTCAGGATAGATGGGCAGGTGCTCCTTGTCCAAAAGGTATGTGTCTGTGCCCATCTTTGAGTTAATGAGCTCCTGAATTTGTGGGGCATACCCACAACTTCTCTTCTGGTCAAAAGCAGTCCTCTTGATTGTCTCAATAACCAGGCTCATAACCTTGAACTTCCGTGGAACATCAAATATGTGCAGCAAGTTTATAGCATGTCCTCTGATCATCTTGTGATCACCTGACTTGGGTAGCAGTGTGCCTCAGAATCCAATTTATGGTAGGCAAACTAGATAACAAGTAGTGGACAGATCCAAACTTGTGTGTATCCAAAGCAGCATATGGGATCTCTTTATACATGTCGGCCATTGTGTTGTGGTCTTTCTTCTTCTCAGCATATACATCCAAGTCATCCTCACTTTCTTCTGGGGCATTGATCAACTGAGCCCATTCATCAACAGACAACTGGTACCTGGTACCCTCAGACATCCAAACGATCTTCCCATGTGGATAGAAATGGGCAGTGGAGTAGAACTGCATGATCAGCTCATCATTCCACTTGGTGAGCTTTTGTGCAATGAATTCATCAACTCCACATGTCTTAAAACTGTCATACACTCCAGGATAGTGATTTTCATTCTTTTGGATGTACTCCCAGTCTACCCATGACATATCACACACAATGGGCTTCTTGTCAAGCAACACTGTCTCATAGAAGTCCTGTTGTTACTTAGTGTGAAACCTGTAGTCCACAGCAGTTCTTCTCTTGATAGCATATGGATCAGACTCTCTCCATACTCTCAATCCTGCATCCTTCCTGATTTTCATGTTTTCTGCAACTGGATGTGCATCATTGTGGTCAGGGATATTGGGTTTTAGCTTCCTTAGCACTTGAGTTTCATCTTCTTCAGCAGCTTCACGCACTTGGGCCTTATTCTTTTCCTTAGCAGAAATGTTTCTAGTGCTTCTCTTGGGCTTCTGAGCTGGAGCAGCTGCCTTGGGAGCAGCTTTGGGCTTAGATGGAGCAGCCCCTAATCTGATTGCATCTCCCATGAGATTTTGAGCTTTGAGTGCTGGTGCAGCATCCTCTTCCTCTTCATCATCATCTCTCATAATTGATGACCTGCCAAGCACTCTGGCAGTGGTCTTCTTGACCCTTTCCTTCCTTTTCTTGCCTTCTCCAACTGCCTCTTCAGATGGCTTGGAGGTTTCAGCAGTGGATGCTCTGGCCTTAGACATGGGGACTCTCTTTGCTGGTGCCTTCTTATGCATCCCTGGCTTGACTGTAGCAGCTGAGCCATACTCCTTTTTCAACACCTTTTTCTTGGAGCTGACTTCTTCCTCAACAGCCACATAATCCTCATCCTCTGAATCTGAGGTCTTCTTCTTTCTTGTTCTGGTGGCTGCCTTTGGCAAGTTACTTGGTGTGCTCCTGCTTCCATCATCAGATGAACTGGAGGGACTAGTACCCTCACTCAGTTCAACCTGCTCCTCTGACTTGTTCTGGCTACCACTTTGGTCAGACATCATGCAGACAAACTGTCAGCAGACCCTGTGAATAGATTATAGATGAGGTAGAGTAGATGAGCATCACAAAGTACAGAAGTTTTGCAAAAAGGATGACTTAAAAACTTAGTTTTAGTTCTTCATAGAAAGCATTTCTGATCTACCGATTTGTAAACTCGATGATACCGAAGCAGTTTTTGGAACCTAAACTAGTGAACTCAGTTAGACTGAGTCACAGTTCGGTGGCACCGAGACTGCTAGGGTCTCACAAAGAATTGAACCCGGTCACACCGATTTGCAATTTTCGGTCAGACCGAAAACGCGTGTGCTCTGGCCTAAGCCAAAATCGGTGAGACCGATTTCTACAACTCGGTCGGTCCAAGATGAATTCGGCGGAGACCTAACCCTAAATTTTCAAATCAAAACTAATTTATGGGATGTTTTCGCTGGACAGGATGATTTCAATCGTGGCAAAGATCATGGCAAAGCAATGTGCTAAGAATCGGAGTTATGGATTAGCACAAAGATCAAGTTCGTACCCTAGTTCGGCGACGAACTTGCTACGATGGCAACGGCAGTGAAGATTTCCGTTGACGGCGGCGGAGACCAGCGCCGGGAGGTCGCTGGCGACGAGAGGACGATCCGGAGACCCGAGGAGGCAGAGTAGGTTATGCGCGGGCGAGGAAGTTCGAAAAAAATTCCAAATTTTGGCCTGTTGGTATATATAACCTGACCCTGTCGGTGTGACTGAGTGGAACAACTCGGTGGCACCGAGATGCAAAACTGCAGGCAGTTACTGCAACTCGGTGTGACCGAAAGGTTCTAATCGGTTGCACTGAGATTGAAAACCTAGATCAACTAAGTGATCTCGGTAGGACCGAAAAGGATGAGATACACAAAGAGGTTTTGGAAGTTTAAGTCTATGACGAATCGGGAACTCCGAGTGCTCCTCACACAGAGTGGTTCGAATCTGACTTGTTCAAACTTTGTGATGTAGCATGAATAGAGTTTGAGATGAGAAAATCATAGATAGCTAGAGGGAGTTCTTAGGCATGCTTGTCCATCTATTTGGCAAAAGAGAAAGAGCCAAACAATAACAACAAATGGATGTCCTCAAATGAGTAAAATATGCAACCAACATGCTCACATAATAAAATGGCAAATGAAATATGTGACAAAGCATGCGCAAACACTCTAGCATCTATCAAGCAATTTGGCGATGACTAGGTCATCTATATATGAGTATATTGACTTAGGAGTCAAATGAGAACATTTGATCATAGGTCATACTCATCGCTTAAGCACAAGTGGGGTTACCACTTTTACATAAAGCATTGTTATGTTCACACCATTAGAGTTGCTTTGGCTCAATTGGTTAGAGTAAAGCTCCCCCTAGATGTGATATCCCCCCTAAGAGGGATGAACTAACCTTGGGTTTTGCCGATGATGAATTCATGTAGGTGTTGAAGATGTAGATGCTCAATGTTGATGTAGATCATTTGGAGCAATCCTTTGGAGTGAGTTGCACTTTCAATACCTACACGGGTTAGTCCCACAAGGAACAAAACAAGGATATCCATAGACATAGAATGATGCATACACAAGATGATGTCCATGAAAGCATTAGGTTACCTTGTCCCTTGTCTTACCAACAAGAGGGTTTGTGACTCCTTGAACTAGTGCAAGATATGGAAGTTGTTTGCACTTGTCCTTGCCAAAATGATAAGAGTGAAGTATGTTGGCGGAGTCACCCTCAAGAACTCTCTAGTTCTTCTTCTTCTGGATCCACACCATCTTGATGGGAACCCTTGGAGTTGTGGTTGTACTTGATGAAGTAGAACTTGATGTGGTCTTGGGAACCCACTTGACCAAGGCCTTGGGTGCTTCTTCAAATGCATCAATCTCCTCTTGAAGCTTGTCCTTGCCTTTTTTCTTGTGGTCTTGTGGTGGAAGATCATTTTGAGATTGTGTCCCTTTGAAAGAAGTAGGATCATACTTCTCTTGTTGAGGAACAAACTTCGTCTTGGGGTATTGATCTTCTTCCCACTCAACTCCATTGGCATTGAACTTCCGTTCAAAACCAACACCTTGATTCTTCCGGTGTCTTCCTTGCTTGCGTACAATTCCCTCAAATTGCTTACTCCCGGCAAGGCTCTTGTAAACACCTTTCTCTATAATTCCCTTCAATAAGCTATTTTCTTGCTCAAGTGTAACTTGGCTAAGAGAATCATTAGTGGAATCAAGATAACTACTAGAAGCAACAATATTGGATTTAGCATGATTGTTGTTACTACTAGATGAAGAATCTTTCTTGCTCTTGTTGCTAGTTTTAACTTGTGGCATGTAAGTAGACAAGAGTAAACACTTGGCAATGTAATAAGAACTTTTCTTGCGAAGATCATCATTGATTGCCTTTAAAAACTCATGCTCTTGCTCAAGGTTGAGCTTTTCAAAGCGTAGCTTATCATGAGTCTTTAAAAGTTCTCGATGATTTTCCAAGGTAGTTTCATGAGCTAACTTAAGAGGTTTAGTTCTTTAGTTAGACGCTCAATCTCCTTCTTATCATAATCATTCGTTTTATCTTGATTAGCATGATTAATTGACGTTTCATCATAGTTTTCATCACTAGAGTTGTCAACAAGTAAATCATCATCACCTAGCAAATCATCTTCATCACTATTGAAATCAACATACTCGGGATGTGTTACCTTTGGACCTTTGGCCATGAAGCACCTTCCAATTCCTTCATTTGGTGAGTCAAATATGTCGTAGGAGTTGGTTGACACAAGTGCTAGACCGGCAACACCTTCATCTTGAGTATATTGGAGTCGGAGTGATAACTTCTTTCAGAGTGATTGTCGGAGTCGGAGCCGGATACCCATTCACCAACATGAGCTTGATGTCTTCTTTTTGTGTAGCTCCTTGATGAATTTTCTTTCCTTTCCGAATCCTTGCTTCTCCGAGAGGGTTTTCGTTCATAACGATCATCTCTACTCCTCCTTTCTCTTGGTGGTGATTCTTCTCTTCTACTTCTTCTTTTGGGAGAATCTTCTCTTCTTTTGTAGGGAGCCATACACTCATTGGAGTAGTGTCTGGGTCTTCCACAATTGTAGCAATTACGCTCACGACTAGAAGATCTTTTGTCATTGTAGGACCTTGACTTGGAACTTCTTCCTTTGCTTCTACTCTTGTAGAACTTGTTGAAGTTCTTTACCATTAGGCTCAATTCTTCATTGAAGGTTTGTTTCTCGCTTGATGATGTGGGAGCATCACATGAGGCTTTGTAAGCACCACTTGACTTGTTGTGAAGCTCTTCCTTATCCTTGAGTGACATCTCATGAGCAACAATTCTTCCAATGACTTCTGTTGGCTTGAGATCTTTGTAATTGGGCATCATTTGGATCAATGTGCACATGGTATCATATTTTCCATCCAAGGCTCTTAGGATCTTCTTGATGATAAATTTGTCGGTCATCTCTTCACTTCCTAAGCCAGCAATCTCATTTGTGATGAGAGCAAGCCTAGAATACATTTCAGCGACACCTTCACCATCCTTCATTTTGAACTTGTCAAGTTGACTTTGAAGCACATCCAATTTGGATTCCTTGACGGAGTCGGTACCTTCGTGCATATCAATCAAAGTATCCCAAATTTCCTTTGCATTCTCAAGACGGCTGATTTTGTTGAATTCTTCGGGGCACAATCCATTGAAGAGAATATCACAAGCTTGAGCATTGTATTGTAGCATCTTCAACTCTTCCGCGGTAGCTTCACGGTTTGGTTCTCTCCCGTCAAAGAATTCACCTTGCAAGCCAATATACACAATAGCCCAAACGGTGGGGTTATGTCCGAGAATATGCATTTTCATCTTATGCTTCCAACTAGCAAAATTTGTACCATCAAAGTAAGGACCTCTACGGTGGTAATTTCCCTCGCTAGACGCCATACTCTCCTAGGTTGTGAAACCAAGGCTATGACCACCAAAAGCTATGGAAATCAAAGCAAATGGTGACCAAAGCTCTGATACCACTTGTAGAATCGAAAGTATGTCTAGAGGGGGGGATTAGACTACTTGACCAAATAAAAATCTAGCCTTTTCCCAATTTTAGTTCTTGGCAGATTTTAGCAACATAGCACAAGTCAAGCAATCAACCTACACATGCAATTCTGAGAGTATAGCAGCAGAATGTAAAACAATTGCATATGAAGGTAAATGGATGAGTTTGAGGGAGCAAATGCAGTGTTAACACGGAGATTTTTTATCCGTGGTTCCGATAGGTGGTGCTATCGTACATCCACGTTGATGGAGACTTCAACCCACGAAGGGTAACAGTTGCGCGAGTCCACGGAGGGCTCCACCCACGAAGGGTCCATGAAGAAGCAACCTTGTCTATCCCACCATGGTTGTCGCCCACGAAGGACTTGCTTCACTTGGGTAGATCTTCACAAATTAGGCGATCTCCTTGCCCTTACAAACTCCAACTCCACAATCTTGTCGGAGGCTCCCAAGTGACACCTAGCCAATCTAGGAGACACCACTCTCCAAGTAGTAACAAATGGTGTGTTGATGATGAACTGCTTGCTCTTGTGCTTCAAAATGATAGTCTCCCCAACACTCAACTCTCTCTCATAGGATTGGATTTGGTAGAAAGGAGATTTGAGTGGAAAGCAACTTGGGGAAGGCTAGAGATCAAGATTTATGTGGTTGGAATGGAATATCTTGACCTCAACATAGGTGTAGGTGGTTCTCTCTTAGAAAATATGTATTGTAAGTGTAGGCATGTTCTAATGGCTCTCTCCATGAATGAAGAGTGGGTGGAGGGGTATAAATAGCCTCCACACAAAACTAACCGTTACACACAAATCACCAAACTCGATGGGACCGAATCATGAAACTCGGTCAGACCGATTTAGTTCAAAATGTGAACGTTAGGATTCTCGGTGGGACCGACATGTCAACTCGGTGGGACCGATTTCGTTAGGGTTAGGACATAAGGTAATCTCGGTGAGACCGATTACACAAACTCGGTGAGACCGATTTTGGTAATGGACTAACAGAGAGTTGGTCAGGCAAACTCGGTGGGACCGACTCGCTCATCTCGGTTGGACCGAAGTGTTACGAAAGGGAAACAAAGAGTTTACATTGCAATCTCGGTGGGACCGATCGCTCATCTCGGTTTGACCGAAACGTTACGAAGGGAAACAGAGAGATTACAATCCCATCTCGGTGAGACCGAGATCCCTATCGGTGAGACCAAAAAGACTAGGGTTTTTGGCAGTGGCTATGTCAACTAAACTCGGTGGCGCCGGATAGAAAGAATCGGTGGGGCCGAGTTTGACTTTTGGTTTGGGACATGTGTGGATGTGAGAAAGTAGTTGAGGGTTTTGGAGCATATCACTAAGCACTTTGAGCAAGCACCTCATTAAGCAACACCTCATCCCTTCTTAATAGTATTGGCTTTTCCTATACACTCAATGTGATCTTGGATCACTAAAATAGAAATTGTGGAGTCTTGTACTTTGAGCTTGAGCCAATCTTTTATCCTTAGCATTTTTAAGGATCCACTTTTCTCATCCATGCCATGCCAATCATTGAGCTTTCCTGAAATGTTTATCTTGAAATAGCATTAGCTCAATGAACTATATGTTGTTAGGAATTACCAAAACCACCCAGGGATAGTTGCACTTTCAGTAGGCCTATATAAACCCCTAGGCTCACTCATGCAAAGGGTTCAACACACACGCCACTCTCACACACACACCATAGCTAGGAGAAGCAAGAGAGCTAGCCTTGCCCTTCTTCCTCCTCTAGCAATACAGCTCAAGGAGCAACCTTGTAGCCACCATCTGATCATAGTCATCATGCAGAGACCCCCGTAGAGTAGGACTAGGGGTGTTATATCCCCGGAGAGCCCCGAACCTGGGTACGTCTCGTGTGCGATCGAGCTCGCGCCCATTCCCACTTTCAGGGCCCTACTCGACGTGAACCCTCGCTCCGTGTGGGGACTTTCTGGTTCCAAAAGCACGCTGCCACATCAAAGTTGTGCATTTGGGTATATTCAAACACCACATGACAAGTCATACATATGTTAGGGCCACATGCATGCAGTGGTTGTCTTCAGGCACTCCCTCGCGTGGTTATCGGCGACAAGCTAGCCTATTTGTGGACGTCCATGCATGACTTTGACCCAAAAACAAGAGAGGTTATACGACCAAGGTGGTGATTCTTCTTGGTCAGTCTTACAATACAATACGCCTTGGTGAGATGCCCCCTCCCACCGACTCAAAGTGTGTGTGTGTGTGGGGGGGGGTGATACGTCTCCAACATATATACTTTTCCAAACACTTTTGCCCTTGTTTTGGACTATAACTTGCATGATTTGAATGGAACTAACCCGGACTGACACTGTTTTCAGCAGAATTTCCATGGTATTATTTTTGTGCAGAAATAGAAGTTCTCGGAATGACCTGAAACTTCACGGAGAATATTTTTGGAATTTATAAAAAATACTGGCGAAATAATCAATACCAGGGCCCCACACCCTGTCCACGAGGGTGGAGGGCGCGCCCACCCCCCTGGGGCGCGCCCCCTGCCTCATGGGCCCCCTGAGACTCCACCAACCTCAACTCCAACTCTATATATTCACATTCAGGGAGAAAAAATCAGACAGAAGGATTCATCGCGTTTTACGATACGGAGCCACCGCCAAGCCCTAATCTCTCCCGGGAGGGCTGATCTGGAGTCCATTCGGGGCACCGGAGAGGTGAATCCGTCGCTGTCGTCATCATCAACCATCATTCATCACCAATTTCATGATGCTCACCGCCATGCGTGAGTAATTCCATCGTAGGCTTGCTGGACGGTGATGGGTTGGATGAGATTTATCATGTAATCGAGTTAGTTTTGTTAGGGTTTGATCCCTAGTATCCATTATGTTCTGAGATTGATGTTGCTATCACTTTGCTATGCTTAATGCTTGTCACTAGGGCACGAGTGTCATGATTTTAGATCTGAACCTATTATGTTTTCATGAATATATGTGAGTTCTTGATCCTATCTTGCAAGTCAATAGTCACCTACTATGTGTTATGATCCGGTAACCCCGAAGTGACAATAATCGGGACCACTCCCGGTGATGACTATAGTTTGAGGAGTTCATGTATTCACTAAGTGTTAATGCTTTGGTCCGATACTCTATTAAAAGGAGGCCTTAATATCCCTTAGTTTCCAATAGGACCCCACTGCCACGGGAGGGTAGGACAAAATATGTCATGCAAGTTCTTTTCCATAAGCACGTATGACTATATTCGGAATACATGCCTACATTACATTGATGAACTGGAGCTAGTTCTGTGTCACCCTATGTTATAACTGTTGCATGAGGGATCGCATCCGACATAATTATCCATCACTAATCCATTGCCTACGAGCTTTTCACATATTGATCTTTGCTTAGTTACTTTTCCGTGGCCACTGCTACAGTCATTACAAAACTACTACTGTTACTTTTGCCACCATTACCGCTACTTCCATATTAGTTTGCTACTAAATACTTTGCTGCAGATATTAAGTCTTTCAGGTGCGGTTGAATTGACAACTCAACTGTTAATACTTGAGAATATTCTTTGGCTCCCCTTTTGTCGAATCAATAAATTTTGGTTGAATACTATACCCTCGAAAACTGTTGTGATCCCCTATACTTGTGGGTTATCAAGACTATTATCTCGTGCCGTTGCCGGGGAGCATAGCTCTATTCTTTGAGTCACTTGGTATTTATATCTGTTGATCACTATGAGGAACTTGAAAGATGAAAGAACCAAGATTTTTCCCTCAACTATGAGGGGAGGTAAGGAACTGCCATCTAGCTCTGCACTTGATTCAATTTCTGTTTTGAGTAAACTTGCAACACCTACACCTGCTATTGATTCTGATATGTCGCATGTTATAGATGATGCCACTTCTGCTATGCATGATGCTTATGATGAAACTACTTCTATGCTTGATAATACTGTGCCATTAGGTGAATTTCTTGATGAACAACTTGCTAGGGTTAGAGAGAATGAAATTATTGAAACTGATAATATTGATGAAAGTGATGATGAAGATTCTCCCCCTAGATATGAATTGCCTGTTGTGCCTGAGGGTTATGTTATGGATGAAGAAACTGCTAGAGATCTTTTAGCTTGCAAAGATAGATATGATTTTAAGAAATTGTTAGCTAAGCTGAAAGAAAAATCTTTGAATGCTAGAATGAAATATGACCCTGCTTTTGCTACTTCACCTATCTGTATTTCTGATAAGGATTATGATTTTTCTGTCAATCCTGAGATAATTACTTTGGTTGAATCTGATTCTTTTTATGGCTATGAATCTAAAATTGTTGTGGCTCATTGTAACGCCCCGGATGTAACTTGCCATATTTGTAACTCCGACTCTTGCCTTTTCTGGAGATGCGATATGTTATTCTCTTCGTGGTTGGGTTTTTTGTATTTGTTTTACATTTTTTTCATGCCATGCTTTTCATATCATGTCATCATGTGCATCTCATTTGCATTCGTGTTCGTCTCATGCATCCGGTCATTTTCCCCGTTGTCCGTTTCACAATCCGACACTCCCACATGCACCCGGTGCACCCTCTTGTCTCTTTTCGTGAGCGGGAGTTTAACGTTCTCGGAATGGACTGAGATTTGCCAAGTGGCCTTGGTATACCACTGGTAGACCTCCTATCAAATTTTGTTCCATTTGGAGGCCGTTTGATGCTCAAACGGCTTACCGGCTAACCGCTAAAGCCCATTGTGTGTTGCAGTCCAACACCTCTCCAAACCAGCCCAATAACCCATCTAAACCATCTCCATGTCCTCCGTCGTCGAATCACGATCGTGTGGGCGAAAACCACACCTCATTTTGACACTCCAAACTCCCTCTACCTATAAATATGTGATCCCCTCTGAATTTTTCGCTCAGTCCAAACCCTAGAAACTTCCCCCGCCGCCACCGGACACGTCCGGCCTCACCGGACGAGATTACCGCCGCCCTGCAACCAGTGCCGAGACGCCACGTGGCCGCCGCCACCTTCCCTCCGCACCGGCCCGCTCGGCCTGGGGCGGGCCCCCGAAGCCCGAGTGCCGCCCGCGCCGGGTCAACGCTCGCCGCGCCGCCCGAGCGCCCCGCCGCCGCCGCCGCAGCTGCGCCGCCTCGCCGGTGTTGAGCCGTGCCACCGCGCCACCGCACGTGCGTCGCCGCCTCCCTCCGCCTCGGCCATGCCGGATCCGACCGGAGTAGAGATCCTCCTCACCGGATCCCTCGTCCTCTGCTGGCCCCGACCTCTCCGGCGAGCCCCCACGCCGCCGGCCGCCATCCTCTTCTTCCCCGTCAAGTCCGGCAACGACTCCGACGAACCTTGATCCATGTGCCGAAACCCTAGTTCTGTTTCGGAGGTGATGATTTTCTCAAAGTCCCGAGATCCCCTTACATTTTTATGCCTCCTTCATCACATCATATCTCGGTGACCGTGACTCCAATTCATGCATATGATATATCAAATTGTTCGTCTCGTTGAGCTCTTCATGGTAGAAGCATTTACATGCATGTTACTGTAACTTATGATGCCATTTTCTTTGATGCAATAGTGCTATAAAATGTTAGCTGCTGGTACTTATCATATCCTGGTGATTTGTCATTTTTGTTACATTTGATGTGAGCATCCTTTGAGCATGAGGTCTACATGTGTTTTGAACTACAACATGCCATTTTACAGGGGTGCTTGTCTTGTATTTTTTTGATCTTTGTGGTGACTAGCAAAAGCATGCAAACTAGTCTTCGTGATGTTGTTGTTTCCAGGGACTTAGGATTTTGCTAAGTCTTTTCCTGCTGTTATTTTGATGCCATGTAAATTTGATGCTACAGTGAGTTCCATGCTTATTTTGAGATGCTTCAGTAAGGATGTTTTGAACATGTGGTTATGCTCTGTCCATGCATGCCCCTATTTGCAATTATGGAGTTGTCTAGCATGTCCTTTTCTTGCTCTACGTATGCTATAAAATGTTCCTGGCAGAATGTTAACATGTTAATCAATATTGACATGGTTGTTGCTAGTGATCTATGCATCCTATGAACTTGATCTTGCCATGGTTAGCTTCATAAACATGTCTTCTTACTGTTGGTATGCTTACATTGTCATGCAATGCTTTGTGGTGAGTGGCATGAGCTCGCAAAGTTGCTATCGTGAATCTGTTTATTCTATGCTCTGTTTTTCTGCTAAGTCTGGAACTGTTAATAAAACTTGCTATGTTCATGTGGGTGCCATCATATCTTCTGTGCCTTTTTGGCTCATGATCATTAAGGGTCTTTTGATCTGTGCTTTTAGTAGAATCATGTCATGCCTTGTTTTGCTATGATATATTCCGGTAGCATGTTGTTTGCTTGCTCTAAACATTGCTTTATGATGTTGTTTTTGACATGTTTCTGATGTTGTTTTTGACATGTTAGTATTTTCACCAAGTCTGTGAAGCTGATATCTTTTGCACTTTTGCCATGCTTGTTTGAACCTGTTCTAGTGTGATTTAGCTGTAGCTAAGTGTTCATGTTTTGGCAAGCATCTCTTGCACATCACTACAATATGCTTTGTTGCTATGTTGGAGTGCAGTAACTTAGTTTCTTGTTGCATTCTAAGTGCCATCGTGCTGTTAATCATAGTTTTGCGTCATTCTTGTAAAGGGTGGAAGGCTCGGCCTTATGCCTGGTGTTTTGTTCCACTCTTGCCGCCCTAGTTTCTGTACCAGTGTTATGTTCCTTGATTTTGCATTCCTTACGTGGTTGGGTGTTATGGGAACCCCTTGACAGTTCTCTTTGAATAAAACTCCTCCAGCAAGGCCCAACCTTGGTTTTAACATTTGCCACCTAAGCCTTTCCCTTGGGTTCTCGCAAGCCCGAGGGTCATCTTTATTTTAATCCCCCGGGCCAGTGCTCCTCTGAGTGTTGGTCCAAACTAGAGCCCCTTGCAGCGCCACCTCGGGGAAACTTGAGGGTTGGTTTTTAGTTGTACGGATTGCTCATCCGGTGTGCCATGAGAACAAGATATGTGCAGCTCCTATCGGGATTTGTCGGCACAGTCGGGTGGTCTTGCTGGTCTTGTTTTACCACTATCGAAATGTCTTGTAATCGGGATTCGAGACTGATCGGGTCTTCCTGGGAGAAGGAATATCCTTCGTTGACCGTGAGATCTTGTGATGGGCTAAGTTGGGACACCCCTGCAGGGTATAAACTTTCGAGAGCCGTGCCCGTGGTTATGTGGTAGATGGGAATTTGTTAATATCCGGTTATAGAGAACTTGACACTTAACTTAATTAAAATGAATCAACTGCGTGTGTAGCCGTGATGGTCTCTTTTCGGCGGAGTCCGGGAAGTGAACACGCCCTTGTGTTATGCTTGAACGTAAGTAGCTTCTGGATCACTTCTTGATCACTTCTAGCTTCTCGACCATTGCGTTGCTTCTCTTCTCGCTCTCATTTGCGCATGTTAGCCACCATATATGCTTAATGCTTGCTGCAGCTCCACCTCACTACCCTTTCCTACCCATAAGCTTAAATAGTCTTGATCTCGCGGGTGTGAGATTGCTGAGTCCTCATGACTCACAGATACTTCCAAACAGTTGCAGATGCCGAGGATACCAGTGCAAGTGATGCTACCAAACTCAAGTGGGAGTTCGACGAGGATTCAGGCCATTACTATGTTTCTTTTCCTGATGATCAGTAGTGGAGCCCAGTTGGGACGATCAGGGATCTAGCATTTGGGGTTGTCTTCCTTTATTTTGGTTCCGTAGTCAGACCTTTGATTGTACCTTGGATGATGTGTATGGATTATTTATGTATTATGTGAAGTGGCGATTGCAAGCCAACTCTTTATCCCTCTCTTATTCAGTACATGGGATGTGTGAAGATTACCCCTCTTGCGACAAGCCTACCATGCGGCTATGCCTCTAAGTTGTGCCCCGACACGTGAGAGATATAGCCGCATTGTGGGTGTTACACACATATTACAAAATTGAATGATATAGCCACCCTATTCACTAATGAGGAAAAAATTTGTTACTACTATATCCTTAAGTTATTTCTGTTCTCATTAAAGGGTGATGCTAAAATATGGTTTAATTCTCTTGATCCTGGTTGTGTGCGTAGTCCCCAGGATATGATTTATTACTTCTCTGCTAAATATTTCCACGCTCGTAAGAAACAAGCTGCCTTAAGGGAAATATATAATTTTGTGCAAATTGAAGAAGAGAGTCTCCCACAAGCTTGGGGGAGGCTTCTCCGATTGCTTAATGCTTCGCCTGATCATCCTCTCAAGAAAAATGAAATACTTGATATCTTTTATAATGGACTAACCGATGCTTCCAGATACCACCTGGATAGTTGTGTTGGTTGTGTTTTCAGGGAAAGAACTATTGAGCAAGCTGAATTGCTATTGAATAATATGTTGAGTAATGATAATGATTGGACACTTCTTGAACCAACTCCTAAGCCAACTCTGAAGAAAAGGGGTATTCTATTTCTCAGTCCTGAAGATATGTAAGAGGCAAAGAAATCTATGAAAGAAAAAGGTATTAAAGCTGAAGATGTTAAGAATTTACCACCTATTGAAGAGATACATGGTCTTGATAACCCTACACATGTAGTAAAGGTAAATTCACTCTATAGATTTGATAAGGGTGAAATCCCATCTATTAAGTTTGCTAGCAAATGCTTGGATGAGTTTGATAATTTTATTGTTAAACAAGAAGACTTCAATGCTCATGTTGGTAGGCAATTGAAACATAATGCTTATATGATTGAACACTTGAGTGATTATATGTCTAGAGTTAAAGGTGAGCTTAAACTTATTAGTAAACATGCTTCTATGGTTACCACTCAAGTAGAACAAGTGCTTAAAGCTCAAGATGATTTGCTCAATGAATTAAATAATAAGAAAAATGATAATGCTGTTAGAGTTGTGACTAGAGGGGTTAGAATGACTCAGGAACCTTTGTATCCTGAGGGCCACCCTAAGAAAATTGAGCAAGATTCTCAGAGAACTAATGTTGATGCACCTAGTCCTTCTAAAAAGAAGAAAAAGAAAAATGATAGGACTTTGCATGCTTCTAGTGAACCTGTTGTTGACACACCTGAAAATCCCAATGATATTTCTATTTCTGATGCTGAAACACAACCTGGTAATGAACATGAACCCAGTGATAATGTTAATGATGATGTTCATGTTAATGCTCAACCTAGCAATAACAATGATGTAGAGATTGAACCTGCTGTTGATCTTGATAACCCACAATCAAGGAATCAATGTTATGATAAGAGAGACTTTGTTGCTAGGAAGCACGGTAAAGAAAGAGAACTATGGGTTCTGAAACCCATGCCTTTTCCTCCTAAACCATCCAAGAAAAAGGATGATGAGGATTTTGAGCGCTTTGCTGAAATGATTAGACCTATCTTTTTGCGTATGCGGTTGACTGATATGCTTAAAATGAATCCTTATGCTAAGTACATGAAATATATTGTCACAAATAAAAGAAAGATACCGGAAGCTGAAATTTCCACCATGCTTGCTAATTATACTTTTAAGGGTGAATACCAAAGAAACTAGGAGATCCCGGAGTACCAACTATACCATGCTCCATTAAGAGAAACTATGTTAAAACTGCTTTATGTGATCTTGGAGCCGGTGTTAGTGTTATGCATCTCTCTTTATATCTGAAAGTGCAACTATCCCTGGTCTTGGAGCCGGAGCAGTCGACCTCAGGGTCCACCATAGGAAGGCATTCCTCAGTCCTAACAACATATAGTCCATTGAGCTAATGCTATTTCAAGATAAATATTTCAGGAAAGCTCAATGCTTAGCATGGCATGGATTAGAAAGTGGAACCCTCAAAATACTAAGAACACATGTTGGCTCAAGCTCAAGACTCTATGTTTTACTTTTAGTGATCCAAGATCACATTGAGTCCATAGGAAAAGCCAATACTATTAAAAGGGGATGAGGTGTTGCTTAATGCGGAAGACGAGCAGGAATGTGGGACTGGGTCCTTCCATATAGTTGGCTTGATGGCCCTTGTGGACAGAGTCTGTTCTCATTAGAGAATTGACCTTAGAACTTTGTGATCAAGACCCGTGGTTAGTCCAGTAGAAACTTGATCTCCGGAAAGGAGGTCCTCTTATTTACTTATCTGAAAAAGCAAAAGGTAGGTAGGCTATTTCAGAGAAGAGTACGTGGGTTTTCACATAGCCGGATATGAAAAGAGACCCTAATGAGCAGCTTTTTTTATTGGTAAACCCTTCTTTCCGTGCTTATGGAATCAGCCAGTGGCAGGGCTTGGCGATTGAATTCATCCCGTTTTACTTTGTTGAGTGCGATCTGGTATTGACTTGCCCTTATTTTCCATCGATCGGGTAGTTAGTTAGGTCCCGCGGACAAGAAGTCCTATATACTAAAATAAGAGGGACTCCTTCCAGGCATCGCCGTTAAGGTGCTCTTTTGATAGATTTATATACCTTCCCCTCCCTTTCCTCTGTGTCCGGGCCTACGCGAATAACTGCTTGCTTATCAAAAAAGTCTGCTCACATGATTGGAATATGGCTCCCGTATGCCTGCTATTCTAGGACCGAGGAATGCCTTCCTATGGTGGACCCTGAGGTCGGACTCTTGCTGCTTGATTCAAAACCGGATTCAATAGCAGCAACATATTGATGATGGTGCCTGAACTACCTATTCTATTACCTTTTGGGAAGCCCCAAAGCCACATCAAGCCCTATGCTATGGGTCAAGGTACTCTCGAGACCATCTGGATTGAAGACTATCAAGCACCGTAGGTGGTACCAGCATTCCCTGTCGATAGGGCATTCCAATCTCTGGGAAGCTGCCCGCCCTACTTCATTCCTATCTCCTTCGGCGTCAGCCCCATGTACCCCCTTAAACTAACCACTTGAATTGATCAGGATTTGTTAGGTTGAGTGCATTTTCTTCCAAATCGAGTCAATTTCAGGAAAAATATCGAAAAATCCCGGGGTTAGGCACCTTTTTTCAGTGAAATCTTGTTTTTACCCGCATTAATTAGTTATGGGAGAATCCTTGCTTCCTCAATGCTCTTTCCTTCGCGGTCCTATTAAAAGAGACACAAGAGGTTTTAGCACCGACATCTTTGGATCAAAAGATCATTCCATCCTAGAACCAACACGACGACTTCTCCTTGCCCGATTTGAAATGGTGATGAATATGAAATTAGGAATATATATGGACAGATGAATTATGCGTCATGGAATCCGGATCATTAAAGAGGTAGTGTAGACAGCTGTCTAAGTGTGATCTTCTTATATCCCCACGAACTGTTCAGCTTGATAGACCCAAGGGGAAATAGAATCTCGAAAGGACCTTTCTTGTCCGTAGCCCCGTTGGAATCGAGGGCTTGGTATCTCATTGGCATGACTAATTGATGAGGCCGACTGCCTAAGTAGTACTCCTGAGGTCCTTGGTTTCTTGTTAGTCTTTATCTTTCTATTTAATAGTATGGTATCCAGGTTCACCTATTTTTTTCCGTTGTTGCTCTTCAAAAAACGCGTATAGTAAGTAGTCTTCGTCGATGGGACAAACGCTCGAGTGTATGCGTTATGAGGCAACTAGCATTTTGTCATGGAAGTTCGTGAAAGAATGTTCTTGTTTTTCGTTGGAAAAACCAACACCGACGTCAAGATTAGTCTCCTTTCCTTTCTCTTTTCGGGAGCAGAGCTGAAAAAGATGGGAAATTACAATGATTCTTCGTTCATTATCATGTCGATTCCTCACAATCGCTCTTTGTGATGCTGCGGAACCATGGAAATTAGGATCTCAAGACGCAGCAACACCTATTGAGGGAGTCCTGGATTAGGGGATGTTCGGGTAGCCAGACTATACCTTCAGCCGGACTCCTGGACTATGAAGATACAAGATTGAAGACTTCGTCCCGTGTCCGGATGGGACTTTCCTTGGCGTGGAAGGCAAGCTTGGCGATGCGGATATTCAAGATCTCCTACCATTGTAACCGACTTTATGTAACCCTAACCCTATCCAGTGTCTATATAAACCGGAGGGTTGTAGTCCGTAGGCAATCAACTCCATACACAACAATCATACCATAGGCTAGCTTCTAGGGTTTAGCCTCCTTGATCTCGTGGTAGATCTACTCTTGTACTACCCATATCATCAATATTAATCAAGCAGGAGTAGGGTATTACCTCCATCGAGAGGGCCCGAACCTGGGTAAAACAAAGTGTTCCCTGCCTCCTGTTACCATCCGGCCTTGACGCACAGTTCGGGACCCCCTACCCGAGATCCGCCGGTTTTGACACCGACATTGGTGCTTTCATTGAGGGTTCCTTTGTGTCGTCGCCTTTAGGCCCGATGGCTCCTTTGATCATCAATAACGATACGGTCCAGGGTGAGACTTTTCTCCCCGGACAGATCTTTGTCTTCGGCGGCTTCGCTCTGCGGGCCAATTCGCTCGGCCACCTGGAGCAGATCGAAAGCTACGCCCCTGGCCATCAGGTCAGGTTTGTAAGCTTAAACTACACGGCTGACATCCGCGGGGAGTTGATCTTCGACGGATTCGAGCCACTGCCAAGCGCGCCGCACTGTCTCGAGGGGCACGATTTAGCTCTGCCTCCGAACAGTATCCTGGAGGCCGCACACGCACCGGTTCCGACCCTTAATTCGGAGCCTATTGCGCCAATCGAGGATGAGCGGTTGGACATCACCTCGGGGGCTGCGATCTCAAAAGCAATCGAGCCGAACGCTAGCCCCGCACTCTGCACGACCCGTGACTCCGAGGATCCGAACTCCTCCCCGGACTCCGAACCCCCCGCGCCCCCGCCAATCGAATCCGATTGGGCACCGATAATGGAGTTCACCACTGCAGACATCTTTCAGCATTCGCCTTTTGGCGACATCTTTCAGCCGCTACCTCGATCAGAGGAGGAAGCACCTACATCACCAACGCATGACATGGCAGACCGGCCACCTCGCGGCCGCGACAGAGAGGCCTCTCGGCCCTCCACCCAAGCCATGCCCCGCCGCTCCTCAACTAAGGCACGGGAAAATGCGCCCGACCTGCGAGACATACTGGAGGATAAGGCAAGACAAACAAGATCGATCTACGGATCGCGTAGGCGCCCTACGGCATGTGACAATGATCTTCACGCCGGATACAACAAATCCGGCCGGGCCGAACACAACAGACATAGCTCTTCCGAACTGCGTCGTGATATAGCCCAGTACAGAGGCGCCGCACACCCGCTATGCTTCACGAATGAAGTAATGGATCATAAAATCCCAGAGGGTTTCAAACCCGTAAACATCGAATCATACGATGGCACAACAGATCCGGCGGTATGGATCGAGGATTATCTCCTTCACATCCACATGGCACGCGGCGATGATCTACACGCCATCAAATACCTCCCGCTCAAACTTAAAGGACCGGCCCGGCATTGGCTTAACAGCTTGCCAGCAGACTCAATCGGTTCTTGGGAGGACCTGGAAGCCGCATTCCTCGACAATTTCCAGGGCACTTACGTGCGACCGCCGGATGCCGACGACTTAAGCCACATAATTCAACAGCCAGAAGAATCGGCCAGACAATTCTAGACACGGTTCCTAACAAAGAAAAACCAGATAGTCGACTGTCCGGACGCAGAGGCCCTAGCAGCCTTCAAGCATAACATCCGCGACGAGTGGCTTGCCCGGCACCTGGGACAGGAAAAGCCGAAATCCATGGCAGCCCTCACGACACTCATGACCCGCTTTTGCGTGGGAGAAGACAGCTGGCTAGCTCGCAGTAACAACTTATCAAAGAACCCTGGTAATTCAGATACCAAGGACAAAAGTGGCAGGACACGTCGGAATAAGCAAAAACGCCGCGTTAACAGTGACAACAATGAAGACACGGCTGTCAATGCCGGATTCAAAGGCTATAAATCCGGTCAGCGGAAAAAGCCATTCAAAAAGAATACCCAGGGCCCGTCCAGTTTGGACCGAATACTCGATCGCTTGTGCCAGATACATGGCACCCCCGAAAGGCCAGCCAATCACACTAACAGGGATTGTTGGGTGTTCAAGCAGGCAAGCAAGTTAAGGGCCGAAAACAGAGACAAGGGGCTGCACAGCAACGACAAGGAGCCCAAGCCGCCGGACAACAATGGACAGAAGGGCTTTCCCCCACAAGTGCGGACGGTGAACATGATATACACAACCCACATTCCCAAGTGGGAGCGGAAGCGTGCGCTACAGGACGTATACGCGATAGAGCCAGTCGCCCCAAAGTTCAACCCATGGTCCTCCTGCCCGATCACTTTTGATCAAAGGGAACATCCCACTAGCATCCGTCATGGCGGCTTCGCCGCATTGGTTCTCGACCCAATCATCGATGGATTTCATCTCACAAGAGTCCTCATGGACGGCGGCAGTAGCCTGAACCTGCTTTATCAGGATACAATGCGGAAAATGGGCATAGATCCCTCAAGGATTAAGCCCACAAGAACGACCTTTAAAGGCGTTATACCAGGTGTAGAAGCCAACTGTACAGGCTCAGTAACACTTGACCTGGTCTTCGGATCCCCGGACAATTTCCGAAGCGAAGAGTTAATCTTCGATATAGTCCCGTTTCGCAGTGGCTATCACACCCTGCTCGGACGAACCGCATTCGCAGAGTTCAAAGCGGTGCCGCACTACGCATATCTCAAGCTCAAGATGCCAAGCCCTCGAGGAGTAATTACGGTCAACAGAAACACCGAACGCTCCCTCCGTACGGAGGAGCATACGGCGGCTCTCGTAGCGGAGGTACAAAGTAGCCTTCTGAGGCAATTCTCCAGTCCGGCCATTAAAAAGCCAGACACTGCCAAGCGCGCCCGGAGTAACCCACAGCAGGACCGCCTGGCACAGTCTGAGCAAGCGTAGCAATGCGGCCCCAACCCCAGCTTTCGCGACATAGCGAAACCAGTACCTCGCGTACATAACTACGCCCTTGAAATACCATGGGCACAGGGGAAGGGGCACAATAACGGCACGCCCAGAATACGGCTTAAAACGTACTAGGGGCTGCCGGATTCTTTTTTTAATTTTTTCTTACTTTCAGGACTCCATACTTCGGACGACCCGTTCGGCAATTCGACTGCCGCACAAACGATGCAAGATCCAGGGAGGCAGACAAGCCATGCCGCATTATGGAACTCCCAGGTGGTCTCTGTTACGAGCGGTATACCTGTTTTAAATACAATTCCGCGGCCTGCCCCTGGTCAGGACATACTGAATAGTCCAATATCTTTTGCTTACCGCACTATTTGTATCGTTCGGCTTTGATAAATAGCCTCTCTATAAACAATGCATAGCTTTTGTCTATTTTCTGCATTACTCTCTTTTATATATGTTCATTAATGACATGTTGCACCCGTACACTGTGGTATGGCAAGTACGCCAGGGGATTCAGTACCCTTTAATATGGTGTGAGAAGTCCGTACACTTTCACAAGTGCGGCACCCCGAACTTATAGCACTATATGCATCGGCTCCGAATCATGATTTGGGTCAATAGTTGGGTTTGCCCGGCTCCTATGTTTTGGTGCCTTACGTTCCGCTATATCGGCTAAGGTAGCACTAGGAGAACCACTGCGATTGTGCCCCGGTTGAGCTGGGTTAAGCACCTCAGTGGAGAAAGCTAAAACTGACTGTCATGATGAGGCGAGAGACCGGTCGCTGTTCGAGAGGTTTTTCGAGTCCCTAAAGACTTATGCCGCTTCGAGCGAGGAGTCGGATTTGTCCGGCCAAGGCGTGGATAGCTCCCCGAACTCGGTCTTCCGAACTAGGGGCTTCGCCGAAATTTAAAATTATAAAGTTCTATGGCTAAGTGAGAGTGTTCAAGCATTATAGTCCAATTGCCTGGTTCGTTGTGCTGAGCGCCTCCCTCGAAGGACCCAACTATGGGAAAAAGAGCGCTCAGGTTTATCCCGAACACCCCAGCACTAGTGGCATGGGGGAAGAAGTCGACGACTGGCCATCTCTCAACTTTTTGATAAACGGCCGCACAGAAAATAATATTTTAAATTCAACAAGCATTGCTTAAGCGCCTATGAACAAGTTTTCAGCGCACAGGATAAAAACGAGCGAGTTTATTCAAAAATTACATCCTTGGTACATTCATCCGCCACAAGGCGGGCACCCGCAAGAACATCCTTGTAATAGTTCTCGGGCTTGCGATGCTCCTTCCCCGGTGGCGGCCCGTCCTTCACAAGCTTCTCACCGTCCAGCTTACCCCAGTGCACCTTTGCACGGGCAAGGGCCCGACGGGCACCTTCGATGCAGACGGAGCGCTTGATGACCTCGAGCCTTGGACAGGCCTCCACCAGCTGCCGCACCAGCGCGAAGTAGCTCCCAAGCAGGGCCTCTCCAGGCCACAGCCGAACTATGAAGCCCTTCATGGCCTGTTCGGCCGCCTTGTGGAGCTCGACCAGCTGTTTCAGCTGGTCGCTCAAGGGCATAGGGTGTCCGGCCTCAGCATACTGAGACCAGAACACCTTCTCCGTCGAGCTGCCCTCTTCAGCTCGGTAGAATGCGGCGGTGTCGGATACGCTGCGGGAAAGATCTGCGAATGCCCCTGGTGAACTCCGGATTCGGGTAAGTAACAAGTAGTTTACTTTTATATTTCTACTTTGCATAAAGAATGCCTTACCCGCTGCTATCTTCTTAATCTCCTCCAACTTTTGGAGGGCCTTTTGGGCTTCGGCCTTGGCAGACTTGGCAGTCTCAAGGGCCGCCGCGAGCTCGGACGCTTGGGTCTTTGACTCAAGCTCCAAACTCTCATGTTTTTTCATGAGAGCCTGAAGCTCTTGCTGCACCTCGCCGACCTGAGCCCCAAGTTTCTCTCGCTCGGTGCGCTCCGCGGCCGTTTTCTTTTCGGCCTCGGACAACGCCTGCTTGAGGGTCGCCACCTCAGTCGTGGCCCCTATAATAAGTAGTGCAATCCTGTTATTTTTTGCAATCACGCCTCTCTATAGGCACTTTTTCTATAAGGTATTTCTTACCTTCTTTATCCTCGAGCCGCCGCTTGGCAAGGCCGAGCTCTTGCTCGGTCTGCTCGAGGTCCTGTTTCAGGACACCCACCTCCGCAGTCAGTGCGGCGGTGGATAGCAGCGAAGCCTGCACACGCATATTGACTCTTTATTGTTAGACTCCTGCAAAATTTACTAGATCCTCTATTCGGCTTTTCTTTCCGAACGCCAAACAGAGCATCAGGGGCTACTGTCTATGCGGTACTATTTTTACATATTTTTACTTACCTCGAAGCCTGTTAGAAGGCTAGCGCAAGCTTCAGTCAGTCCGCTCTTGGTGGACTGAACCTTCTGGATCACCGTACTCATAATAGTACGATGCCCCTCGTTGATGGAGACGCCGTCAAGCACCTCCAGCAGATTGTCCAGCACCTCCGGTTGGACGGAGGCTGCCAGCTCAGAAGGCTTGCTCCTCTTGGAAGGAGTTCGCCTACCGCGGTTCGGAACTGTGGAAGATTCCAGCGCGGTGTCCGACACAAAGCCGGACTTGGAGCCCTGGGGGGTCTTGTCCCCTTTACTCCTGGGGTCCGGGAGGTCGCCTTGCGGCTCCTCCAGGACCACCTCCTCCTGCCCCGGAGCTCGTTGCGACGCCACTTCGGCGTCGTCCGCAGTGCGGGGGGAGACAGTGGGCGGAACTGAGTTCACGTCCGATGAATCCAGGGAGCCGCTCGACGACTCGTTGAGTTCGGCCCGGGGCGGGCTACATAATTATGTTCGACATTAGGGAAAGCTGTGCAACAAAGGAACATCATGAGTTATTCTGATATCCGAACTTACGATTTCGCCGGACGCTTGGCCCTGTTTGGCCACTCCTCTTTGCCCTCTTCGGCGTTGGGGGCATAGTCCGGCGGAGGGGTCTTCCTTTTCCTAGACCCCTCGGCCTCCCCCTTTGGGGCGGCCTTCCTCTTCTCTCCTCCTCCCGCTGGGGGGGGAGAGGTTTCTTCCTCCTCCTCCTCATCTTCACGGGAGGAGTGCGTCTCGGACTCGTCGGACGACGAGTCCGACACCACCATATGCCGGGAACTCTTTCGAGTCCCCGTGGCCTTCTTCTTCTTGGCCTTCTTCTCCGGCACCACATAAGGTGCCGGAACCAGCAGCTTCGCTAGTAGAGCGGGGGCTGGGTCTTTGGGCAAGGGAGCCGGACAGTTAATCGATCCGGACTTCGCTCGCCAAGCCTGTCAAAGGTAAGGGAGTTTAGATCCCGCATAGAGTCAAACTATGAAAAAACTTAACATCCTGTAAAAGGTGAAAATAGCTTACCTCGCTAGCGTGACGCTGCAAGCTGTATCCGCGGTCCTCGGAAGCGGATGTGGGAGCCTCGGCGCCTTTGGTTAGCTCCTTCCAGACATCTTCATACGTCGTGTCGAAGAGCCTGTTAAGCGTTTGGTGCTGCGCCGGGTTGAACTCCCACATATTAAAGCCCCATTGTTGACACGGGAGGATCCGGCGGACGAGCATAACCTGGACTACATTGACAAGCTTGATCGGCTTGTTCACCAGGGACTGGATGCATGTTTGCAATCTGGTCACCTCTTTTTCGTCACCCCACGACAGGCCCGTCTCTTTCCAGGACATAAGCCGCGTGGGGGGTCCAGATCGGAATTCAGGGGTTGCGATCCATTTCGGATCGCGCGGCTCGGTGATGTAAAACCACCACGATTGCCACCCCTTCAGGGTCTCCACGAAGGAGCCCTCGAGCCATAGGACGTTGGCCATCTTGCCCGCCATGGCGCCTCCGCACTCCGCCTGGCTGCCGCGCACCACCTTGGGCTTGACGTTAAAGGTCTTGAGCCAGAGGCCAAAATGGGGGCGGATGCGGAGGAAAGCCTCGCACACGACGATAAACGCCGAGATGTTGAGGACGAAGTTCGGGGCCAGATCATGGAAATCCAGGCCGTAGTAAAACATGAGCCCCCGGACAAATGGGTGGAGTGGAAAACCCAGTCCGCGGAGGAAGTGGGGAAGGAATACTACCCTCTCATGGGGCCTTGGGGTGGGGAGAAGCCGCCCCTCCTCGGGAAGCCGGTGCGCGATGTCTTTGGACAAGTATCCGGCCTTCCTTAGCTTTTTGACATGGCCCTCCATGACGGAGGAGACCATCCACTTGCCTCCCACTCCGGACATTGCTGGAGAAGGTTGAGGTGGGAAGTGCGGGCTTGGGCACTGGAGCTCGAGTGCGCAGGAGATGGATAGGCAAAGGAGGAAGAAGGCGTAGGTAAAAAGGTGGATCCTTATCCCCTTATATGGGTGGATGCGGTTGTGGGTCCCCACCAGCCTAGTAAAACTCGCTTGTCTCCCAAGCGCCGTGATAAATGGTGCGGTTAGGGTTACCCACGTCCGTATTGATGAGAATCCCGTAAAGGGGGGGGGGGGTACACGATCTCTGCTTTGACAAGACGTGCCAAGGAAACCGCCTCGCAAAACATGCTGAGGTGGAAAGGTAGAAATGATTCGAGTAAAGGACTTGGCCGTAGTGTGATGGCACACTGCGGAATACGTCAGCAGATTTGATTTGTGTTTATATCATTCTTTCTATGGCAATATGTGGTAGCCTATTTTGCAGAGCCGGACACTACTCTTGGTGTTTACAATCTTCTATGAAGGACTTGGAGGAGGAACCCGCCTTGCAATGCCGAAGACAATTTGCACGCCGGACTCGTTGTCATTGAAGCCTGGTTCAGGGGCTACTGAGGGAGTCCTGGATTAGGGGGTGTTCGGGTAGCCGGACTATACCTTCAGCCGGACTCCTGGACTATGAAGATACAAGATTGAAGACTTCGTCCCGTGTCCGGATGGGACTTTCCTTGGCGTGGAAGGCAAGCTTGGCGATGCGGATATTCAAGATCTCCTACCATTGTAACTGACTTTATGTAACCCTAACCCTATCCGGTGTCTATATAAACCGGAGGGTTGTAATCCGTAGGCAATCAACTCCATACACAACAATCATACCATAGGCTAGCTTCTAGGGTTTAGCCTCTTTGATCTCGTGGTAGATCTACTCTTGTACTACCCATATCATCAATATTAATCAAGCAGGAGTAGGGTATTACCTCCATTGAGAGGGCCCGAACCTGGGTAAAACAAAGTGTTCCCTGCCTCCTGTTACCATCCGGCCTTGACGCACAGTTTGGGACCCCCTACCCGAGATCCGCCGGTTTTGACACCGACACCTATGATGCAAGGAATCATTGACTTACATCACGATATCTTTTTCTCCTCATTCTTATTTTGGTTTTCGTATCACGGATGTTGGTTTCGCGCTTTATGGCATTTCAACGAGCAAACTAATCCAATCCCACAAAGGATTGTTCATGGAACTACTATCGAAATTATTCGGACCATATTTCCAAGTGTCATTCTTTTGTTCATTGCTATACCATCATTTGCTCTGTTATACTCAATGGACGAGGTATTAGTAGATCCAACCATTACTATCAAAGCTATTGGACATCAATGGTATCGGAGTGTGCCTCTTAACGAGGGTGATTTAAGTGCAATGAAATGTACCGGTGGTTCGCGAAGCATCTGGCTTACCGGTCATCTCCCATTCCCGTCGTCGAGAGACTAAAAGAACTATAGCATGCCAGAAACGGGGAGTTGAGGTGGTTAGACCTATACCCCGAAATGCTCCCAGCATAGGAGCCTATGGTTCCATTCTTGTTATTGCTGGAGGTACACATACCTCTTCTCGGTGTGGTGGAGCGATATACGAAAAATAGATGCTAAGCCTGCAATGTCCGATAACGGGGCTTCAGTAGTGAATCTATCGGCACCACAGCAGTGGCATACAACTTTGGACCTAAGGGCAGGTCCCGTTACCTTTCGGAATGGGGGATCCCCGTTGGCAACAACCACGGTAGTAGTTGCGGAACTACTGGGCCAAGAGAGGACAACCTGTTGTTCCTGCTCCTCCTTCTTCGCTTCGGGGACGGAGGTCCTACGGTAGGTAAGAGCACGCACAAGCACTTGACCGAAGGGGACCAGCGCTTCTACTCCTCCACCGAGGAGCCGTTCTTGCGAGAAGCAAGGGATGTCGTGAACGGTGGGAGGTCAAAGAAAGAGAATTGACCTCTGAATACAGTGATCCTATGATCTAGATAGACTCCGTCCTTTTTTTAGATAAGGATGAGTCAAGAAATTGGGGTGGGACCTGCTGGCATAATGCAAGCTGGAACGTGGGAATTCAAGGTCTCATGAACGAGTTTTTTTTCATGGACAAACATACTTTCCGGTCTTTTTTATGGATCCTTTTAGATCTACGGGCCGGCCGTTCACATGAGCATAGGGAATCTATACTCGAGCCTTCGACTTGGCCCCTGGCAGGATAGGTGAGGAATCACTCTTGAGATCTGATCTATTGGGGCCTACAACTTCGCCAAAGCCGACTAGCATCCCTTTCCGTGGTGAACTGGCCGTCCCATACCTTCATTTTGTCTCATGTGTGTTGAACATTGTCTTCCTCGGTTCCAGCTTCACTGATGTAGGTAGGGCTGGGCGAGAAAGGGTCCCCTCTTGCCTATTAGTAAGCGGGCCTTCGATTCCACCGGGGTCTTACGGTCTCATAGAGGGGGGAGAACTACCTAACTAAAGAAGAATAGTGCTCTTTATAAATAAGAGTAGGCGTGGAGAGCTTTTTGCGGGGAAACTTGCAAGTCAAGTTTGGGGGGAGGCGGGCGTCGACCCAACCTTATGAGTATTCGGACTATAACAGTTCCGATGAACAGTCACTCACTTTTGACAGTTATACGATTCCAGAAGATGATCCAGAATTGGGTCAATCACGTTTATTAGAAGTTGACAATAGAGTGGTTGTACCAGCCAAAACTCATCTACGTATGATTGTAACACCCGCTGATGTACCTCATAGTTGGGCTGTACCTTCCTCAGGTGTCAAATGTGATGCTGTACCTGGTCGTTCAAATCTTACCTCCATCTCGGTACAACGAGAAGGAGTTTACTATGGTCAGTGCAGTGAGATTCGTGGAACTAATCATGCCTTTACGCCTATCGTCGTAGAAGCAGTGACTTTGAAAGATTATGCGGATTGGGTATCCAATCAATTAATCCTCCAAACCAACTAAACCGGGGAAGCTGAAGCGGAAATGCAATTCTCGGGTGAGGGAAGGGGGAAGCTCCAGGAAGGCTTCGCTCGCTCGCTCAAAAAGCTCTAACGCTCGTTTACGAGTGGAGTGCATAAGCCCTTATTGAAGTAGGGTGAGGCCTTACTACACGAGCTCGTAAGTCAAGCACGGAACGAGCCTTGTCTACGAAGCTTCGCTTCATCATCTTGCTTGCTTCTGGCGAAGCTTAACGCACTATAACATAGGCATGCATGATGGTATGGTAGGAAGACTCCTTTTAAGGCCGACCACTACATAGGAGCGATAGGAAGCCAAGCCGTCAAAAGGAAAGGCGAGCAGCCCTTATTGCAATAGCAAACGGCCTACTTATAGCCCTATTTATACCCTTTCTCGGGGACTTCAACGGGCCTTACAAGCTCAATAAATTGCAATTCTTCACCTTTTCCTCAGACAGTGGGAATGCATTTTCTTACTTGATTGACATTGACAGATATGTGTACCACACCGAACAAGCAATATGTCATATGCTTGATGTACCAGCCAAGCCAGCTCTTTTTTTCTCAGTTCCCTTATCCTTAGCGCAAAAGTAAAAAGAAAATGAAAGAGAGTTTGTATTTGCAAATGAAAATGAATATGGATCTAAATAAATTAGATAATCAATAAATAAGAATTGGAATAATAGAAAAAATATCCTTCGCCCCTTATCTCTTCATCATCGTTGGTTCCGTCACTTGTGGTATTCATTTAGAATCTTGTTGACCCTACTCACTTACTCCTATTTTCCTTATTTCTTTTTCTACATAATTAATTAGAACTTTCTTGAAAGAATGGGGTTCTCTCTGGGGGGGGGCACACCCTCTCTTCCTTTTTGAGAAAGATGGGCTTGTTTTTTTTCAATAAGTTCTATTGCTTTGACACATTTAGTATATAACATAATATATATAAGAAAAGTACTAAAGGCGAAGGGCATTCTGTTGTACAACTACTTTGGTATAGTTACAACGGTAACCGGTAGGTGACTGTTGAATCGACAGTAGTTACGAAAGGGGGAAATAGCTCAGTTGGTTAGAGTGCTGGTCTGTCATGCCAGAAGTCGCGGGTTCGAACCCCGTTTTCCCCGCCCAATCTTTCTTTCTTCCCGAGGTCATACCTCTGCCACTTTACCCTGAGTTTCACTAAGGCATATAACCCCATTCGGGTAAGAGGAGCAAGCAGTGGGGAACATCTATTTATATGCGTGTTAGCATCAACAACATCTTTTTGAGAGTAAATTACATCGATCCTTGGTGCTAGGTACTCAGGTAAGTAAATCCTGAGGATAGAACTAGAGCAAGTAAGCTCATCGCACTATCAAGTCAGTCAGGAACTAGTCTGCCAAGCTTAAGAAGAAGTGAAAAGTAAGCAAGTTGTCATCTAGTGAGGGCTAAAAGACACGGAGAACATCCCCCTCTATTTGCCAATAGCTTCCGCCTTCCTCTCTTTCATTTCATGTCGGTTCAGCCGAGCTAATATATTCCATAGGCGGGTCAGTTATAGCTGTAGTAGCCTTTGATTAGGTCCTTTCAATAGACTTTCCGTAGCTATAATTCGATAGACTTTCCGTAGCTCAGTACTGCTGATCGTTGACGCCTGAAACTGTACTTACGACTGTACTTGTGAAAAGAGATAGAGCTGTCTCGCTATGACTCAAAGATGGTCAAAAAGCTAATAGATGGGCCACAAAAGGTAGAGGAGAGGGGGTAAGAAGAGTAGACTTACTACGGATACAAGATAGGGTATACAGCTAAAAGGGTGAGATAGAGGAATGAAATGAGCCAGTGAAACGGTCCACGACCACAAGTATTGAGCTATAACCATAAAACTTGGGGAGTGCCTCAAGAAAATCCATTGAAATAGAAGACCCAGGTTGTAATGGAACAGACAAAGGTTGAAGAAGACCAGCAGGAAGGGTGTGCTCACTCTTGTTGAGTTGACACACATTACAGTGAAGAACAAACTTGGAGGGAGAAAAATAAACCAAAAGGGACCCATTGTTTCTGTGCAAGTCGAACAATGATGGAAAAACATCCAGTATGTAGCCGACATATGCCAACAACCCAAATGCACATATGCTAGTTAAGTTGAAACTCCTAAACTAAAGCACAAGCAACAAAACTACTTTTTTGAAGGCGCAGAGCGTTGAAGAAGAGCATAGCTTGATTAACACAACTAGGGGCAATATGGTTCATTTTCCTAGAACACCACAACAAATGTCCCTACCAGCTGTTGCCAGTGAAGCTGAAACCATGGCTACCCCTCAACAAGCCTCTAGCTCTTATCCTAGGCCTGAACCGCCTGAACCTCCAATTACCGTACCATTGGTACTGAATACGACCACCACTCACACCTATTCCAGACCTTAACCCCTGACCACCTAGACCTCTAGTAGCAAAGCAACTAAAAGACCCAATCAAAAAAATAACCCCCTCTATCCCCCTCAAAACCTTGGCATGAACACTTGTTTCCAGCCACCTATGGCCTTCCTCACAACTCAAAACATGATAATATTAGACCTAATCCTTCACCTCCACCACCACAACCAAGACCCAATTCAATACCAAATATCCAATTTTTCCAACCAATACTTTTGCCCTATGCTGGAAATTCCATGAAACCAGAAGTGCCAATATATACTTACCTTAACCAAAGCTAGAAGAGTAGCACGTCTATCCTGAGTTTTCGTGTCTAGCTTGCTTGCTCACTTCCTATAACGACAATCAAAGAAAATCTTGTTCTGATCCTATAACTTACACTTAGATACTTTCTCAAAATGCTTAGTGATATGCTCCAAAACCCTCAACTACTTCCCCATATCCACATATGACCTAAACCCTAAGCCAAACTCAGTCCTACCGATTCTTCCTATCCGGCGCCACCGAGTTTCACTTGTCATTAGCCACTGCCAAACCCTAGCAATTCGGTCCTACCGATAGGGATCTCGGTCTCACCGAGATGGGGTTGCAAACTCTCTGTTTCCCTTTCATAACTTTTCGGTCCCAGCGAAAGAGCGAATCGGTCCCACCGAGATTGCAATGTAAACTCAGTGTTTCCCCTTTGTAACTTTTCGGCCTCACCGAGTTCCACTCGGTCTCACCGAAAGAGCAAATCGGTCCCACCGAGTTTGCCTGACCAACTCTCTGGTTAGCTAATTACCAAATTCGGTCTCACCGAGTTTGTGTAATCGGTCTCACCGAGATTACGTTATGCCCAAACCCTAACCATATCGGTCCTACCGAGTTGCATGTCAGTCCCACCGAAAAACTCTAACGGTCACTAGGTTTACATTTTCGGTCCGACCGAGTTTATTGATTCGGTCCCACCGAGATTGGAAAACTATGTAACGGTTGGATTTTGTGTGGAGGCTATATATACCCCTCCACCTTCTTCTCATTCGAGGAGAGAGCCATCAGAACACACACACCATTCCAACTCATATGTTCTGAGAGAGAACCACCTACTCATGTGTTGAGACCAAGACATTCCATTCCTACCATATGAATCTTGATCTCTAGCCTTCCCAAGTTGCTTTCCACTCAAATCCTCTTTCAACCAAATCCAAATCCTATGAGAGAGAGTTGAGTGTTGGGGAGACTATCATTTGAAGCACAAGAGCAAGGAGTTCATTACCTCCACCCCATTTGTTACTTCTTGGAGAGTGGTGTCTCCTAGATTGGCTAGGTGTCACTTGGGAGCCTCCGACAAGATTGTGGAGTTGAACCAAGGAGTTTGTAAGGGCAAGGAGATCGCCTACTTCGTGAAGATCTACCGCTAGTGAGGCAAGTCCTGTGTGGGCGATGGCCATGGTGGGATAGACAAGGTTGCTTCTTCGTGGACCCTTTGTGGGTGGTTGCTTCTTCGTGGACCCTTCGTGGGTGGAGCCCTGTGTGGACTCGCGCAACCGTTACCCTTGGGTGGAGCCCTGTGTGGACTCGCGCAACCGTTACCCTTCGTGGGTTGAAGTCTCCATCAACGTGGATGTAGGATAGCACCACCTATCCGAACCACGGGAAAAACATCCGTGCCTCCAATAGCGTTTGAATTCTCCAAACCCTTCCCTTTACATTCTTGCAAGTTGCATGCTTTACTTTCCGCTGCCAATATACTCTTTGCATGCTTGCTTGAATCATGTGATGATTGCTTGACTTGTCCTAAATTAGCTAAAATCTGCCAAGAACTAAAATTGGGAAAAGGTTAAGTTTTTATTTGGTCAAGTAGTCTAATCACCCCCCCTCTAGACATACTTCCGATCCTACAAGTGGTATCAGAGCTTTGGTCTCCATTTGCTTTGATCTCCATAGCTTTTGGTGGTCATAGCCTTGGTTTCACAACCTAGGAGAGTATGGCGTCTAGCGAGGGAAATTATCACCGTAGAGGTCCTTACTCTGATGGTACTAATTTCGCTAGTTGGAAGCATAAAATGAAAATGCATATTCTTGGACATAACCCCGCCGTTTGGGCTATTGTGTGTGTTGGTTTGCAAGGTGACTTCTTTGATGGGAGAGAACCGAACCGTGAAGCTACCACGGATGAGTTGAAGATGTTGCAATACAATGCTCAAGCTTGTGATATTCTCTTCAACGGATTGTGCCCCGAAGAATTCAACAAAATCAGCTGCCTTGAGAATGCGAAGGAAATTTGGGACACTTTGATTGATATGCACGAAGGTACCGACTCCGTCAAGGAATCCAAGTTGGATGTGCTTCAAAGCCAACTTGACAAGTTCAAGATGAAGGATGGTGAAGGTGTCGCTGAAATGTACTCTAGGCTTGCTCTCATCACAAATGAGATTGCCGGCTTAGGAAGTGAAGAGATGACCGATAAATTCATCATCAAGAAGATTCTAAGAGCCTTGGATGGAAAATATGATACCGTGTGCACATTGATCCAAATGATGCCCAATTACAAAGATCTCAAGCCAACGGAGGTTATTGGAAGAATTGTTGCTCATGAGATGTCACTTAAGGATAAAGAGGAACTTCACAACAAATCAAGTGGTGCCTATAAAGCCTCATGTGAAGCCCCTACATCATCAAGTGAGAAACAAGACTTCAATGAAGAATTGAGCTTAATGGTGAAGAACTTCAACAAATTCTACAAGAGTAGAAGCAAAGATAGAAGCTCCAAGTCAAGGTCCTACAATGACAAAAGATCTTCTAGTCGAGAGCGAAACTGCTACAATTGTGGAAGACCCGGACACTATTCCAATGAGTGTACGACTCCCTACAAGAGAAGAGAAGATTCTCCAAAAAGAAGAAGCAAAGGATCACCACCAAGAGAGAGAAGGAGTAGAGATGATCGTTATGAACAAAGATACTCACGGAGAAGCAAGGATTCGGAAAGGAAGGAAAAATCATCAAGGAGCTACACAAGACGAAGACATCAAGCTCATGTTGGTGAATGGGTATCCGGCTCCGACTCCGACAGCCACTCCGAGAGAAGTTATTACTCTGGCTTCGAAGATACTCAAGATGAAGGTGTTGCCGGTCGAGCACTTGTGTCAACCAACTCCTACGACATATTTAACTCACCAAATGAAGGAATTGGAAGATGCTTCATGGCCAAAGGTCCTAAGGTAACACATCCCGAGTATGTTGATTTCAATAGTGATGAAGATGACTTGTTAGGTGATGATTTGCTTGGTGACAAATCTAGTGATGAATACTATGATGAAATGTCAATTAAACATGCTAATCAAGATAAAACGAATGACAATGATAAGGAGAAGATTGAGGCCCTAACTAAAGAACTAAAAACTCTTAAGTTAGCTCATGAAACCATCTTCGAAGAGCATCGAGAACTTTTAAGAGCTCATGAGAAATTATGCTTTGAGAAGCTCAATCTTGAGCAAGAGCATGAGTTCTTAAAAGCAATCAATGATGATCTCCGCAAGAAAAGTTCTTCTTACATTGCCAAGCGTTTACTCTTATCTACTTACATGCCTCAAGTCAAGTCTAGTAACAAGAAAGATTCTTCCTCTAGCAGTAACAATGATCATGTTAAATACAATGTTGTTTCTTCTAGTAGTTCTCTTGATTCCACTAATGATTCTCTTAGCCAAGTTACACCTGAGCAAGAAAATAGCTTATTGAAGGGAATTATAGAGAAAGGAGTGTACAAAAGCCTTGCCGGGAGTAAGAAATTCGAGGAAATTTTGCGCAAGCAAGGAATGCACCGGAAGAATCAAGGTGTTGGTTTTGAACGAAAGTTCAATGCCAATGGAGTTGAGTGGGAAGAAGATCAATACCCCAAGACAAAGTTTGTCCCTCAACAAGAGAAGTATGCTTCTTTCAAGGGGACACAAGCTCAAGATGATCTTCCACCACAAGACTACGAGCAAAAAGCGAAGGACAAGCTTCAAGAGGAAATTGATGCATTTGAAGAAGCTCCTAAGACCTTAGTCAAGTGGATTCCCAAGACTACTTCAAGTTCCACTTCATCAAGTACGACTACAACTCCAAGGATTCCCATCAAGATGATGTGGATCCAAAAGAAGAAGAACTAGAGAATTCTTGAGGGTGACTCCGCCAACATACTTCACTCTTATCATTTTGGCAAGAACAAGTGCAATCAACTTCCACATCTTGCACTAGTTCAAGGAGTCACAAACCCTCTTGTTGGTAAAACAAGGGACAAGGTAACCTAAAAAGTTTTCATGGACATCATCTTTTGTGTGCATCACTCTATGTCTATGGATATCCTTGTTTGTTCCTTGTGGGACTAACCCATGTAGGTATAAAAAGTGCAATTCACTCAAATGGATAGCTCCAAGAGATCTACATCAACATTGAGCATCCACATCTTCAATATCTACATGAAGTCATCATCGACAAAACCCAAGGTTAGTTCATCCCTCTTAGGGGGGATATCACATCTAGGGGGAGCTTTACTCTAAGATTTGAGCTAAAGCAACTCTAAAGATGTGAACAAAACAATGCTTTTATGTAAAAGTGGTAACCCCACTTGAGCTTAAACGATGAGTATGACCTATGATCAAGTGTTCTCATTTGACTCCTAAGTCAATATACTAATATATAGGTGACCTAGTCATCGCAAATTGCTTGATAGATGCTAGAATTGGTTGTGCATGCCTTGCCACATATTTCATTTGCCATCTTATTGTGTGAGCATGCTGGTTGCATATTTTACTCCTTCGAGGACATCCACTTGTTGTTTTGATTGTTTGGTTTTATCTTATTTTGCCAAGTGGATGGACAAGAATGCCTAAGAACCTCCTCTAGCTATCTATGCTTTTCTCGTCTCAAACTCTATTCATGCTGCATCACAAAATTTGATCAAGTCAGATTAGAACCACTCTGTGTGAGGAGCGCTCGGAGTCCCCGATTTGTCATAGACTTAAACTTCCAAAACCTCTTTATGATTCTCGGTCTGACCGATACTCCACTTTCGGTCTTACCAAGATCATTAAGTTGATCTAGGTTTTCGATCTCGGTGCAACCGATTTGAACCTTTCAGTCACACTGAGTTTCAGTAACTGCTTGCAGTCATGAATCTCGGTGCCACCGAGTTGTTCCACTCGGTCACACCGACAGGGTCGGGCTATATATAGTCACGGGCAAAATTTTGGAAATTTCTCCGAACCCCTTCACCCGCGCGATAGCCTGCTCTGCCCTCGTGGTCTCCGGATCGTCTTCTCGCCGCCAGCAGCCTCCAGTCGCTGGTCTCCGTCGCCGTCAACGGGAATTCTGCCCTGCCGTTGCCGCCGTAGCAAGTCTCCGCCGAACTAGGGTATGGACTTGATCACAGTGCTATTCCCCGTCCAATTCCTAGCACATTGTGTTCTTCATGATTCTTGCCATGATTGATAAACTTCTATCCAGTCAAAACACCCGTAGATTAGGTTTGATTCGAAAATTCTAGGTTTAGGTTTCCGCCGAAACCATCTCGGACCCACCGAGTTGAAAAACTCGGTCCCACCGATTTGGCTTATGCCATTGCACAAGTGAAACTCGGTCTGACCGAGAATTACTTATCGGTGTGACCGATTTTTGAACTCAGTGAAACCCTAGCAGTCTCAGTGCCACCGAACTGTGACTCGGTCCTACCGAGTTCACTAGTTTAGGTTCCAAAACTGCTTCGGTATCACCGAGTTTGAAAATCGGTAGATCCGAGATGATTTCAGTGGGAAACTAAAACTAAGTTTTTGGATCATTCTTTTGCAAAAATCTCTGCATTTTGTGATGCTCATCCTTTCTACCTCATCTATAATCTATTCACAGGGTCAGCAGTCAGTTTGCAGCATGTCTGATCAAAGTGATAGCAAAAATATGTTAGAGCAGCAAGTGGTGATGAGTGAGGGCACTAGTCCCTCCAGTTCATTTGATGAAGGCAGCAGGAGCATTCCTGCAGCTGAGAAGAACAAGGCCCCAGTGCCTGAGACTGTTGCTGAAGAAGAGGAAGAGAATGTCCTGAGAAAGCTAAAGCCCAAGATCCCAGACCACAATGATGCTCATCCTGTGGCTGAGGATATGAAGCTCAGGAGAGATTCAGGGCTGAGGAAGTGGAGAGAAGCAGACCCATATGCTTCAAGAAGAAGGACTGCCGTGGACTACAGGTTTCACACCAAGGAGCAGCAGGATTTCTATGAGACTGTTTTGCTAGATAAGAAGCCAATTGTCTGTGACATGAGATGGGTTGACTGGACCTACATCAAGGAGAAGGAGGAGCACTACCCAGGAGTATATGACAGCTTTAATGCTTGTGGAGTAGCTGACTTTGTTGGGCAGAAGCTCACAAAGTGGAACGAGGAACTGATCATGCAATTCTACTCCACGGCACACTTTTATCCAGATGGGAGGATCACATGGATGTCTGAGGGTACAAGGTACCAATCCACAGTGGCTGAGTGGGCACAGATCATTAATGCCCCAGAGGAGCAAGATGATGACTTGGATATCTATGCCAAGAAGAAGATGGACCATAACTCCATGTCCAATATGTACAAGGAAATTCCCAATGAAGCTCTTGACACCTTCAAGTTTGGCTCTGTGCATTACCTTTTGTCAGGACTGCCTACGATCAATTGGATACTAAGGCACACCTTACTGCCCAAGTCTGGAGATCACAAGATGATCAGAGGCCATGCTATCAACTTGCTACATGTGTTTGATGTGCCTCAGAAGTTCAAGGTAATGAGCCTCATAGTGGAAACAATCAAGAGGACTGCAGTAGATCATAAGAGGAGCTGCGGATATGCCCCTCAAATTCAGGAGCTCATCAACTCCAAGATGGGCACGGGCATATATCTATTGGACAAGGAACACCTGCCCATCCGTCCAGATTTCGAGGACAATGAAGTTGTGATGACTGAGAACGAGCCATCATCTGCACAAGCATACGCGAAGAAGGAGAAGGCGAGGAAGGAGAAAGCTGCCAAGATGCCTACTCAAGAGGAGGCATCTGAGTATTTCTTGAAGACTAAACAAGAGCAGCTTGGTTACTTAATTGCATCCACGCTGAGGATTGAGCAAAGTCTGGCCACCCTCACTCAGAATCAACATAGCCTAGAGAGAATCATGGAACAGAAGTTCTATGACTTGGATGTCAAGGTAACGGAAGTCCAGTCTGCAGTGGAGCAGCTACAGGAGGACATGCAGGAGAGGAGAGGCAGGACTACCAATCATGCCTTTGCCAGAGTGCCAAGAGGTCGAGGTCGTCTGCCGTGCCAGTTGCTGACACAAGAGCCACCACCTCAGCACCAGCAACAGCCTCAGTTCCACCAGCTCCAGCATCTACTTCAGCTCCAACTCCAGCGACTACTTCAGCATCTACCGAAGCCTTCGTCCTTGGAGTGATCCAGACTCCACCACCACCTGAAGATCAAGCTTGAGCGTCGATTTAGCACTATGCATTTTCTAGGAAGTTTTTGGTAACTTGTTGCCAAAGGGGGAGAAGATGTATAGATCATAGGCTTCGAGAGAGAGAGAGAGTGTTGCTTTTCTCTCTTGCTTTATTTGGTGGTTTTTCGAACTTGTTTGCTTTTGAGTGCCTGAGATACTACGTCATTATTTGTGAGACATTGATGATCATGTGTTTGATCATAAGCTACACTTAATGTTTGCTTAATGCTATTATCCTATCTATCTTATGTGATCATTCACTTTTCTTGGTGATGAGTGCATGTATTTCATTCTTATCATTTTGAGCGCTCCACCAAGATGTATGTGACATGGAGGAGTAACCCATGACTCTAACTCTTTGTGCATTTGCAGTCCAAAGCAAATTTTAAATATGCACAAATTTAGGGGGAGCCCTTACTTATCACATACTTCTCAAAGCGACGATATATTTCTTGCTTATTATCATTTGTCGAAGCTTTGATCTATATGTTGTCATCAATTACCAAAAAGGGGGAGATTGAAAGTGCAACTATCCCTAGGTGGTTTTGGTAATTCATAACAACATATAGCTCATTGAGCTAATGCTATTCCAAGATGATTATTTCAGGAAATCTCAATGATTGGCATGGCATGGATGTGAAAGTGGAACCCTCAAAATGCTAAGGACAAAGGATTGGCTCAAGCTCAAAAGCTCAAGACTCTTCATTTTATATTTTAGTGATCCAAGATCACATTGAGTCTTTAGGAAAAGCCAATACTATCAAGGAGGGATGAGGTGTTGTTAATGAGCCTCTTGCTTCATGTGCTTAGTGATATGCTCCAAAACCCTCAACTACTTTCCCATATCCACATATGACCTAAACCCTAAGCCAAACTCGGTCCTACCGATTCTTCCTATCCGGCGCCACCGAGTTTCACTTGTCATTAGCCACTGCCAAACCCTAGCAATTCGGTCCTACCGATAGGGATCTCGGTCTCACCGAGATGGGGTTGCAAACTCTCTGTTTCCCTTTCATAACTTTTCAGTCCCACCGAAAGAGCGAATCGGTCCCACCGAGATTGCAATGTAAACTCAGTGTTCCCCTTTGTAACTTTTCGGTCTCACCGAGTTCCACTCGGTCTCACCGAAAGAGCAAATCGGTCCCACCGAGTTTGCCTGACCAACTCTCTGGTTAGCTAATTACCAAATTCGGTCTCACCGAGTTTGTGTAATCGGTCTCACCGAGATTACGTTATGCCCAAACCCTAACCATATCGGTCCTACCGAGTTGCATGTCAGTCCCACCGAAAAACTCTAACGGTCACTAGGTTTACATTTTCGGTCCGACCGAGTTTATTGATTCGGTCCCACCGAGATTGGAAAACTATGTAACGGTTGGATTTTGTGTGGAGGCTATATATACCCCTCCACCTTCTTCTCATTCGAGGAGAGAGCCATCAGAACACACGCACCATTCCAACTCATATGTTCTGAGAGAGAACCACCTACTCATGTGTTGAGACCAAGACATTCCATTCCTACCATATGAATCTTGATCTCTAGCCTTCCCAAGTTGCTTTCCACTCAAATCCTCTTTCAACCAAATCCAAATCCTATGAGAGAGAGTTGAGTGTTGGGGAGACTATCATTTGAAGCACAAGAGCAAGGAGTTCATTACCTCCACCCCATTTGTTACTTCTTGGAGAGTGGTGTCTCCTAGATTGGCTAGGTGTCACTTGGGAGCCTCCGACAAGATTGTGGAGTTGAACCAAGGAGTTTGTAAGGGCAAGGAGATCGCCTACTTCGTGAAGATCTACCGCTAGTGAGGCAAGTCCTGTGTGGGCGATGGCCATGGTGGGATAGACAAGGTTGCTTCTTCGTGGACCCTTTGTGGGTGGTTGCTTCTTCGTGGACCCTTCGTGGGTGGAGCCCTGTGTGGACTCGCGCAACCGTTACCCTTGGGTGGAGCCCTGTGTGGACTCGCGCAACCGTTACCCTTCGTGGGTTGAAGTCTCCATCAACGTGGATGTAGGATAGCACCACCTATCCGAACCACGGGAAAAACATCCGTGTCTCCAATAGCGTTTGAATTCTCCAAACCCTTCCCTTTACATTCTTGCAAGTTGCATGCTTTACTTTC